>NC_040904.2:58430452-58464055 GCF_004126475.2 Phyllostomus discolor | reverse complement strand
GTGTGATTACTTATAAACCACTGATGCCTGAATTATTCTCTTTTTCTCTACAGTGCTATGAAAGCTAGAATAAGCTGAAACTATAAATTCACATTTTAAGATTAACAAAACATTGCCTTTCTTTTGTAATTAATTTAAATACATGTACATGTGGGATTATACATCCACTTATTCCAACATTTCCTGACTTCAAAGGGAATTAGATGTAAAGAGAAACAAGTTATGCTGAGTCCTAAGATTTAAGATAAACAATTTTACTTACCTAATCCTAACTGAATTCCAAACCATTCATTTCCACCCATGCTAATCTCTATGCAAGCCAATCAACTAACATTCCTTCGATTTTATTTTTCTAGAATGGGAAACATTGTGGTCAGCATTCTGACTTCCTGACAAAAGGGGGGGAGGGGCATTCAGTCAGGGCAATGCAGCTCTTACTCTAATTTAAACTAGTGATAATTTTCTTAATGTAGATTTTAATTTTAAAAACATTTAAATAACAGAATAAACATATTTTGTAAAAGACTGAAAATACTATGTTCTCCCTCTGTCATTCCTAAATTTAATTGAACTGTAATATCAGAACTAGACAGTGTTAATTTAAATTTTTCCTTGCATAGAAACATATCCCACTTCTTGTCAAAAGTCCACACAATTGGAATTTTTCTTGTTCTTGAGTTATTCAGCAATTCCTGGAGACCTAGCTCACAGGTTTTATATTTTATACTGTATTTTAAGAAAAATGTATATATCAATGCTACTGCATGCTGAGAAGTAACCTAAGGGAGAAACTGTCCCAAAGGATGATTGTTCATTTCCTGAAAAGTTTTTATCTTTTAGAAAAAGAATGGCTCAAAGAAATCAACTTGGCAGAGAAAGAGAGTATATGATGATTAATCAATTATATTATTCTCTGGAAAGCAATGGCTCTAATCCCTCACCCATTATTTTACAAGACTATTGCAAAGATAAAATAAGAATTTTGATGATAGCATTTTGCAAGTTCTAAAGTTCCAAGCAAATATTATTGTTTTTCCTGAATAACTTACATCAGGACAATGTTGGGAATTGTGTAAAAATAGATCAGTTGCCTCACAGCCCCAAGTTAGTTTTTTTAAACTGAGTCAATTCATCATAATTAAAAATACACTGGTTTGTAAAACACTTTCATTATTTTAAAATTAGAATTCAAGAAACATGTAACAAATGAGGTGAGAAAGAGCTGTTAACCTTTCTATCAGAGGGAAAAAGTCTGATGATAATGTGACTGACTTTTAGTACTCCCGTCTTCACAGTAGGTTGTGCCAGTTCACCACTGAACTTCAGGTTTCTTTGTTTCTCTTCCCCTATTTGTGTTTGATATTTGTTATTTAGGTTGCATTTTCCATCATCTTATTGTATTCACAGTTGACAGATTTATTAATATAATATTTATTCATTATTTTATGGTAATATCAACATTGTAATGATTGTGCTTAAATTGAGAGCAACACATACAATTTTCCAGGTACAAGGTTTTAAGAGTATAACAACTGTACACAACTTCCATGGACAACAGCAGTGCTGATTACAGATCATTCAAACAAATGTTCTTTGATTAGGCTATTATAACCATGTCTGTCTCTGCTAAGGGGGGAAATAAAGCAAGTGATATAATTCCCTATTGTTGAAACCTTTTAGCTGGGAACAGCTTTTTAATGGTTTTTTTGCAGTCAGCAAGAAATGTACATTTATTCAACTGAAAGCAACAATGATGATAAGGAGAAAAAAATGTTTCCAAGTCTTGTTTCACTACATGATTTTCAAGATGGTTTTGGGAGTTTCATTTACAGTCTCTAACAAAGCAAATCAAGAGACACATATTATCTATGTATAGAACACAATAAAGTATGAAAAGAAATCAAATGACTACATCAGATAATATAGCAGTGTATGTTCCCAGACGAGGCCTATTTTATTCCAAATCATAAAGAATTTGCTGGCAAATGTGAGGTATTTATTCACCTTTGCAGGGGAAAAAGCTTCCCAATTCAATGCAATATAATAAATCACCTAATGATCAGCCTTTGTCACAAAAGAACTAGCAGAATGCTGCCAATGTGTCATCACAGAGTAGAGGGACACATCGCCATGCTCATCTGCAGAATGGCTTCTCGCAAGATGTGAACCAAGTCACATCTTCATCAACAGCATCGGGGGATGTGGGAATACAGTGTGCTGATTGTCAAATTTAGTCATATCCGGAAACTACACTGATAATTGATTACCATAGGATTTAATCTCTTTTTTTTGAGTAGGCTCTCTACAAAAGACTTGAGATTGAACTTGTACATTTCCAGTGAAGTTACACTTAAACAGGGATTGGGTTCTAAAGTCAGCAAGGAAGACAAAAATCTGGTAGTCACAATTGTGCTGTCCTTAAACTTCTAAAGACTAGATATGTATAAAGTCAAAGGCCAAGAATTGCTTTCTTCTGATTCCCTTCACATTTTAGTTATGGCCTCTCCTGAGATAGTGAAGATTAGTTTAATTTGAAACAGGAAAAATCCTCTCTCTTTCTATTCTTGCAGAGCCCATATAAATGGATTCATGGAATTTTAATTAATAAAATATTCTTACACTCTCTGAATGTTGTTATACTATGCTGAATATTTAAGCATAAGTATCATGTCATCTGCAAATAAAGATGGTTTTATTTCTTCCTTTCCAATTTGGGTGCCTTTTATTTCTTCTTCTTGTCTGATTGCTGTGGCTGGGACTTCTAGTACTATGTTGAATTGGAGTGGTGAAAGTCAGCATCCTTGTCTTGTTCCTGATCTTAGTGGGAAAGATTTTAATTTTTTCCCATTAAGTATGATATTGGCTGTAGGTTTCTCATATATGGCCTTTATTATGTTGAGGAATGCTCCCTCTATTCCCATTTTGCTGAGTGTTTTAATCATAAATGGGTGCTATACCTTATCAAATGCTTTTTCTGCATCTATGAACATGATCAAGTGATTTTTTCTTTTGTTTTGTTTATGTGGTGTATTTGCTTTCACTTCTGATGCCAATTATAGTAATAATCATGATTTATTACAGAGAAAATATACAGATTTATATCAGGCAAAGGAAAAATCAGAGCAGAATCTGGGCCAATACCAAAATGGAGTTTTCATTGTCCTCTCCCTATGAAGTCATAAGTAATAGTGATTTCACAAAAGCCATGTCTGACTATACACATGGAGAACTGCCACCCAGGGAAACTCAACCAAGCCTTGGGTGTCCAGACACTTCCTTGGGAGTCCAGACACTTCCTTGGGACTTAATCACACAGGCAAGACTAATTGCCCAGTGGCTGATTTCAAGCTTTCAGCCCCTCCAACGTTCAACAAGCACAACATGATGCAAGTCCCCCTCTAAATCACAGTGTTACCAGCTGGCTGGCCCAAGGCCCCCAGGCACAAACAGACATCCTTTCTTTAGGAGTCGTGACATTCCAAGGGTTTAGAGACTACCTCCTAGAAGCCTAGCAAAGACCAAGACCTTTTCGGCGGTAGGTGAAATTTTTTATTACATACTCTGCACAAGTGATATGATGAAACTTTATTTACTGAATTGATTATTTTGACATCATGTAGTAATAGCCAATGAACATTTTGTCTATCATCTGTTGTTTTAACAGACAGCCAAGTATCAAATGGATTGTTATACTTCACAGTTACCTGTTTTTTTAAAAGCAAATACTTCCTTTTAAGTAACTTAGGGATGTCCAAATAAATCTATCTGTTACCCTGAGTCATTCCTTTGCTTTTGTTTGTCAAAGTGGCTGATTCATAATCCTCTAGTCACAAAGTAAGCACCATAACATTTACTGCTCTCAGATGTAATTACCCTAATGGTACCTGTGTGGCTGAAGATATCTCATAAATCAGGATTTTCAGGAAGAACTTCTCCAGCTTCTCAGGATAACCCATCTGAAATAGTTCACTTGGATAGTCCAAATTCCATAACATTTCAGAGATGAAGGAAAACAGGTTTAAATATAAATAATCAAATTGAGACACAAAGTTATGAGATAAACTGTCCAAGATGACATGAAGAGTAAGTGGAGGAATATAACATCACCCTAGTATTCTATTTCCCATACAGTGTGTCTGTGTATGTACACATATCTTTCCTTGTGCCACATATGACCCTTCTGAACATGTTACCATGTGGATACTAATAGAGGTGTAGGCATCAACTTGCATGTTGGTTTGTGGTGGATTTCCAAAACACTGTTGAAAAGGATTCTCTGGCTGCCTTTTCTCTCAGCAGGGAGTATTATAATTAATGAGCAATGCCATGAGACTAGGGTGGGGAAGGAGTGGCCAAATATCTGCTACATTTGCCATTCTCAATGTAATCATTATAACACAACATCAGTTATCACAATTTGCCTCTGACTTGGGAAACATTTTCTGTCTTTCCAGGTCTCAGACTTCTCTCATAAGAGGAGGAAAACTATAATAATCACTGTTTTTTTTTTTCATTTTTTAACAGAGAGAAGTGGGAAAGGAAGGAGAGAGAGAGGGAGAGAAACATCAATGTAAGAGAGAAATATTAATCGGTTGCCTCTTATATGTGCCTTGACAGGGCACTGAACCCGTGACCCTGGCACATGCTCTGACTGGGAATCAAATGTGAACTCTCAGTCTACCAAAGGACACTCCAACCAATTGAGTTACACTGGCCAGGGCTCTTCTATTTCCACTAAAATGTGGAAATAATCACTTTGTGCATGGGACAGAATTAAAATCATTTTCATTGAATTAAGTAAAAAGGAAGAGAGGAAAAAGCAATTGCATTCTTTTTTAAACTAATAATAATGCTATCTTACAAGTAATATTATTTTTTAAAATATTTTTCTTCCAGTAACATAGTTATAGTCACCACTTTCTGAGTGAGCCACACATTACATAAGTCAACTCTTTTAATCCAATAACTTGATGAAATAATGTAAGAACTGAACATTATATCCAGAACATTTCTGGAATGGCCATCACCAAATCCTTCCCTCCACGTGTGCTCATGGCATTTCTTCATTGACGGGAAATCTATTTCTCCCTTTCTTTGAGTCTGGCCAGGATAACTTGCTTGAAGAGCAGGATGTAGTAGAAGTGACGTGTTAAAACTTTCAGGACCATAAGAAGCCTCACAGCTTTTGCCAGGGTGTTATGGAAGGCTCCCTCTGGAGTGACTCAGTCACCATTGAATAAATCTGACTTCCTCCTTGGACTGCCATGCTATAAGGAAGCCCAGGCAAACCATGTGGGGAGGCTACATGGAGAGAGTGGCCCAGCCCCATTCTAGCCCAAACAGCTGACCTATGAGTGAAGAAGGCCCATTGTATCCACCTTCAGCAGATGTAACATGAAGAACATCAAAGGATCCTAATGAAAAGTAAAAACAAAGGCTCTATATACACAGTCCCAGTCATGACATCCCAGCCTCCCCCAGCCATTTAAGCTTCCACAGTTATGTCATCACTCATCATTGAGCCAACTTTCTGACTAAATTCCTGAACCACAAAAGACAGTAATATGATTGTTGCAGTTTGACACTACTAAGCTTTAGGTGAGTATGTTACATGGCAATGCATTAACTGAAACAAAGAAGGTATTAGATCTGTTTTACAGATGAGGCAACTGAGACTCAGAGAATAATTTATTTCCCCAAGGACACAAAACCAGTAAAGGGTAGAGCTGGAATTAAAACTAGATGTTCTTCATGTTACATCTGCTGAAGGTGGATACAATGGGCCTTCTTCACTCATAGGTCAGCTGTTTGGGCTAGAATGGGGCTGGGCCACTCTCTCCATGTAGCCTCCCCACATGGTTTGCCTGGGCTTCCTTATAGCATGGCAGTCCAAGGAGGAAGTCAGATTTATTCAATGGTGACTGAGTCACTCCAGAGGGAGCCTTCCATAACACCCTGGCAAAAGCTGTGAGGCTTCTTATGGTCCTGAAAGTTTTAACACGTCACTTCTACTACATCCTGCTCTTCAAGCAAGTTATCCTGGCCAGACTCAAAGAAAGGGAGAAATAGATTTCCCGTCAATGAAGAAATGCCATGAGCACACGTGGAGGGAAGGATTTGGTGATGGCCATTCCAGAAATGTTCTGGATATAATGTTCAGTTCTTACATTATTTCATCAAGTTATTGGATTAAAAGAGTTGACTTATGTAATGTGTGGCTCACTCAGAAAGTGGTGACTATAACTATGTTACTGGAAGAAAAATATTTTAAAAAATAATATTACTTGTAAGATAGCATTATTATTATTAGTTAAAAAAGAATGCAATTGCTTTTTCCTCTCTTCCTTTTTACTTAATTCAATGAAAATGATTTTAATTCTGTCCCATGCACAAAGTGATTATTTCCACATTTTAGTGGAAATAGAAGAGCCCTGGCCAGTGTAACTCAATTGGTTGGAGTGTCCTTCGGTAGACTGAGAGTTCACACGTTTGATTCCCAGTCAGAGCATGTGCCAGGGTCACGGGTTCAGTGCCCTGTCAAGGCACATATAAGAGGCAACCGATTAATATTTCTCTCTTACATTGATGTTTCTCTCCCTCTCTCTCTCCTTCCTTTCCCACTTCTCTCTGTTAAAAAATGAAAAAAAAAAAACAGTGATTATTATAGTTTTCCTCCTCTTATGAGAGAAGTCTGAGACCTGGAAAGACAGAAAATGTTTCCCAAGTCAGAGGCAAATTGTGATAACTGATGTTGTGTTATAATGATTACATTGAGAATGGCAAATGTAGCAGATATTTGGCCACTCCTTCCCCACCCTAGTCTCATGGCATTGCTCATTAATTATAATACTCCCTGCTGAGAGAAAAGGCAGCCAGAGAATCCTTTTCAACAGTGTTTTGGAAATCCACCACAAACCAACATGCAAGTTGATGCCTACACCTCTATTAGTATCCACATGGTAACATGTTCAGAAGGGTCATAATGTGGCACAAGGAAAGATATGTGTACATACACAGACACACTGTATGGGAAATAGAATACTAGGGTGATGTTATATTCCTGCCACTTACTCTTCATGTCATCTTGGACAGTTTATCTCATAACTTTGTGTCTCAATTTGATTATTTATATTTAAACCTGTTTTCCTTCATCTCTGAAATGTTATGGAATTTGGACTATCCAAGTGAACTATTTCAGATGGGTTATCCTGAGAAGCTGGAGAAGTTCTTCCTGAAAATCCTGATTTATGAGATATCTTCAGCCACACAGGTACCATTAGGGTAATTACATCTGAGAGCAGTAAATGTTATGGTGCTTACTTTGTGACTAGAGGATTATGAATCAGCCACTTTGACAAACAAAAGCAAAGGAATGACTCAGGGTAACAGATAGATTTATTTGGACATCCCTAAGTTACTTAAAAGGAAGTATTTGCTTTTAAAAAAAACAGGTAACTGTGAAGTATAACAATCCATTTGATACTTGGCTGTCTGTTAAAACAACAGATGATAGACAAAATGTTCATTGGCTATTACTACATGATGTCAAAATAATCAATTCAGTAAATAAAGTTTCATCATATCACTTGTGCAGAGTATGTAATAAAAAATTTCACCTACCGCCGAAAAGGTCTTGGTCTTTGCTAGGCTTCTAGGAGGTAGTCTCTAAACCCTTGGAATGTCACGACTCCTAAAGAAAGGAGTGTCTGTTTGCCTGGGGGCCTTGGGCCAGCCAGCTGGTAACACTGTGATTTAGAGGGGGACTTGCATCATGTTGTGCTTGTTGAACGTTGGAGGGGCTGAAAGCTTGAAATCAGCCACGTGGGCAATTAGTCTTGCCTGTGTGATTAAGTCCCAAGGAAGTGTCTGGACTCCCAAGGAAGTGTCTGGACACCCAAGGCTTGGTTGAGTTTCCCTGGGTGGCAGTTCTCCATGTGTATAGTCAGACATGGCTTTTGTGAAATCACTATTACTTATGACTTCATAGGGAGAGGACAATGAAAACTCCATTTTGGTATTGGCCCAGATTCTGCTCTGATTTTTCCTTTGCCTGATATAAATCTGTATATTTTCTCTGTAATAAATCATGATTATTACTATAATTGGCATCAGAAGTGAAAGCAAATACACCACATAAACAAAACAAAAGAAAAAATCACTTGATCATGTTCATAGATGCAGAAAAAGCATTTGATAAGGTATAGCACCCATTTATGATTAAAACACTCAGCAAAATGGGAATAGAGGGAGCATTCCTCAACATAATAAAGGCCATATATGAGAAACCTACAGCCAATATCATACTTAATGGGAAAAAATTAAAATCTTTCCCACTAAGATCAGGAACAAGACAAGGATGCTGACTTTCACCACTCCAATTCAACATAGTACTAGAAGTCCCAGCCACAGCAATCAGACAAGAAGAAGAAATAAAAGGCACCCAAATTGGAAAGGAAGAAATAAAACCATCTTTATTTGCAGATGACATGATACTTATATGCTTAAATATTCAGCATAGTATAACAACATTCAGGAGAGTGTAAGAATATTTTATTAATTAAAATTCCATGAATCCATTTATATGGGCTCTGCAAGAATAGAAAGAGAGAGGATTTTTCCTGTTTCAAATTAAACTAATCTTCACTATCTCAGGAGAGGCCATAACTAAAATGTGAAGGGAATCAGAAGAAAGCAATTCTTGGCCTTTGACTTTATACATATCTAGTCTTTAGAAGTTTAAGGACAGCACAATTGTGACTACCAGATTTTTGTCTTCCTTGCTGACTTTAGAACCCAATCCCTGTTTAAGTGTAACTTCACTGGAAATGTACAAGTTCAATCTCAAGTCTTTTGTAGAGAGCCTACTCAAAAAAAAAGAGATTAAATCCTATGGTAATCAATTATCAGTGTAGTTTCCGGATATGACTAAATTTGACAATCAGCACACTGTATTCCCACATCCCCCGATGCTGTTGATGAAGATGTGACTTGGTTCACATCTTGCGAGAAGCCATTCTGCAGATGAGCATGGCGATGTGTCCCTCTACTCTGTGATGACACATTGGCAGCATTCTGCTAGTTCTTTTGTGACAAAGGCTGATCATTAGGTGATTTATTATATTGCATTGAATTGGGAAGCTTTTTCCCCTGCAAAGGTGAATAAATACCTCACATTTGCCAGCAAATTCTTTATGATTTGGAATAAAATAGGCCTCGTCTGGGAACATACACTGCTATATTATCTGATGTAGTCATTTGATTTCTTTTCATACTTTATTGTGTTCTATACATAGATAATATATGTGTCTCTTGATTTGCTTTGTTAGAGACTGTAAATGAAACTCCCAAAACCATCTTGAAAATCATGTAGTGAAACAAGACTTGGAAACATTTTTTTCTCCTTATCATCATTGTTGCTTTCAGTTGAATAAATGTACATTTCTTGCTGACTGCAAAAAAAGCCATTAAAAAGCTGTTCCCAGCTAAAAGGTTTCAACACATAGGGAATTATATCACTTGCTTTATTTCCCCCCCTTAGCAGAGACAGACATGGTTATAATAGCCTAATCAAAGAACATTTGTTTGAATGATCTGTAATCAGCACTGCTGTTGTCCATGGAAGTTGTGTACAGTTGTTATACTCTTAAAACCTTGTACCTGGAAAATTGTATGTGTTGCTCTCAATTTAAGCACAATCATTACAATGTTGATATTACCATAAAATAATGAATAAATATTATATTAATAAATCTGTCAACTGTGAATACAATAAGATGATGGAAAATGCAACCTAAATAACAAATATCAAACACAAATAGGGGAAGAGAAACAAAGAAACCTGAAGTTCAGTGGTGAACTGGCACAACCTACTGTGAAGACGGGAGTACTAAAAGTCAGTCACATTATCATCAGACTTTTTCCCTCTGATAGAAAGGTTAACAGCTCTTTCTCACCTCATTTGTTACATGTTTCTTGAATTCTAATTTTAAAATAATGAAAGTGTTTTACAAACCAGTGTATTTTTAATTATGATGAATTGACTCAGTTTAAAAAAACTATTAACTCGGGCTGTGAGGCAACTGATCTATTTTTACACAATTCCCAACATTGTCCTGATGTAAGTTATTCAGGAAAAACAATAATATTTGCTTGGAACTTTAGAACTTGCAAAATGCTATCATCAAAATTCTTATTTTATCTTTGCAATAGTCTTGTAAAATAATGGGTGAGGGATTAGAGCCATTGCTTTCCAGAGAATAATATATAATTGATTAATCATCATATACTCTCTTTCTCTGCCAAGTTGATTTCTTTGAGCCATTCTTTTTTCTAAAAGATAAAAACTTTTCAGGAAATGAACAATCATCCTTTGGGACAGTTTCTCCCTTAGGTTACTTCTCAGCATGCAGTAGCATTGATATATACATTTTTCTTAAAATACAGTATAAAATATAACACCTGTGAGCTAGGTCTCCAGGAATAGCTGAATAACTCAAGAACAAGAAAAATTCTAATTGTGTGGACTTTTGACAAAAGTGGGATATGTTTCTATGCAAGGAAAAATTTAAATTAACACTGTCTAGTTCTGATATTACAGTTCAATTAAATTTAGGAATGACAGAGGGAGAACATAGTATTTTCAGTCTTTCACAAAATATGTTTATTCTGTTATTTAAATGTTTTTAAAATTAAAATCTACATTAAGAAAATTATCACTAGTTTAAATTAGAGTAAGAGCTGCATTGCCCTGACTGAATGCCCCTCCCCCCCTTTTGTCAGGAAGTCAGAATGCTGACCACAATGTTTCCCATTCTAGAAAAATAAAATCGAAGGAATGTTAGTTGATTGGCTTGCATAGAGATTAGCATGGGTGGAAATGAATGGTTTGGAATTCAGTTAGGATTAGGTAAGTAAAATTGTTTATCTTCAATCTTAGGACTCAGCATAACTTGTTTCTCTTTACATCTAATTCCCTTTGAAGTCAGGAAATGTTGGAATAAGTGGATGTATAATCCCACATGTACATGTATTTAAATTAATTACAAAAGAAAGGCAATGTTTTGTTAATCTTAAAAGTGTGAATTTATAGTTTCAGCTTATTCTAGCTTTCATAGCACTGTAGAGAAAAAAGAGAATAATTCAGGCATCAGTGGTTTATAAGTAATCACACTTATAAAAATGTAAATAGTATTATTTCTTCTATTAAAAAGATACATTATTTTTGTGAATATTTCTAAGAATATTAAATAAGTATAAAGAAGTAAATACATAAGAGTATAAAGAGGAAAGTAAATCACCAGTAATTTCTCAACACAAGAATAACTTCTAGTAACATTTTATTATAATTCTTCTAAAGTTCCTATGATTTCTACATTTTGCAATTTTCTTGTTGAATCACAAGCTTGAATATTCACAAAGCAGTGAAGGGCAACAAGAAATAGAAACTAAAGAAGCAGAAGGGAGGCCAGAAGAGTCACAACATTTAAAGCCAAGGCAAGTTTTATGCTATAAATCAGGCAAGAGTTTCAAAGCAGTTGAAGGTATGGTACCATCTGCTCTTACTCCAGATGTACATAGGTAAGAAATAGAAAACTTTATCTTATAAACATAAAATGTTTGAGCTCATGTAAAGCTTAAGTTAAAGAAAAGCACAAAATTGCATATTTTAAAGAGATATGGAAGGGGTATATAGTATTCTATTACTAAGCATTTTTATTTAATTTTTATTTTTAAGTATACTTTATTGATTATGCTATTACAATTGTCCCATTTTCTCCCCTTTATACCTTGTACCCCTCTCCCACCAGCATTCCCCCCTACCTTAGTTCATGTCCATAGGTTGTACATATAAATTCTTTTGCTTCTCCATTTCTTATACTATTCTTGACTTCCCCGCATCTATTTTGTACCTACCACTTATGCTTCTTATTCTCTGTACCTTTTCCACCATCCTTCCTCCTCCCCCACCCCACTGATATCCCTCCACATGATCTCCATTTTTGTGATTCTGTTCCAGTTCTAGTTGTTTGCTTAGTTTGTTTGATTTGCTTTTTTTTTTTTTAAGTTCAGTTGTTGATAGTTATGAGCTTGTTGTCATTTTACTGTTCATAGTTTGGTCTTCTTTTTCTTAGATAAGTCTCTTTAACATTTCATTTAATAAGGCCTTGGTGATGATGAACTGCTTTAACTTGACCTTATCTGGGAAGCACTTTATCTGCCCTTCTATCAAAATGATAGCTTTTCTGGATAGAGCAATCTTGGATGTAGGTCCTTGCCTTTCATGACTTTGAATACTTCTTTCCAGTCCCTTCTTGCCTTCAAGGTTTCTTTGGAGAACTCAGGTGATAGTCTTATGCGAACTCCTTTGTAGGTAACTCTCTCCTTTCCTCTTGCTGCATTTATGATTCTCTCCTTATCTTTAATCTTGGGTAATGTAATTATGATGTGTCTTGGTGTGTTTTCTTTGGATCCAACTTCTTTGGGACTCTCTGAGTTTCCTGCATTTGTCTATTTCCTTCACCAGATTGGGGAAGTTTCTCTTCATTATTTTTTCAAATAACTTTTCAATTTCTTGTTCTTCCTCTTCTTTTCTGGCACTCTTATGATTTGGATATTAGAATGTTTCAAGTTGTCCAAGAGTTTCCTAAGCCTCTCCTCATTTTTTTTATTCTTGTTTCTTCATCCTGTTCCAGTTGAATGTTTATTTCTTCCTTTTGCTCCAAATCATTGATTTGAGTCCTGGTTCTCTTCCCTTCACTGTTGGTTTCCTGTATATTTTTCTTTATTTCACTTTGAATAGCCTTCACTTCTTCCTTTATTTAGCAGCAGCACTCAATTATTTCTGTGAGCATCCTGATTACCAGTCCTTTTTTAAAATTTTTATTTATTTTATTTTTAGAGAGAGGGAGGAAGGGAGATAGAGAGGGTGATAAATGTTAATGTGTTGTTGCCTTTCACATGTCCCCTCTGGGGACCTGGCCCACAGCCCAGGCATGTGCCCTGACTGGGAATCCAACCAGCGACAATTTGGTTCATGAGCTGGGGTTCAATCCACTGAGCCCTACCAGTCAGAGCTGATTACCAGTCTTTTGAACTCTGCATCTGATAGGTTGGCTATCTCTTCATTGCTTAGTTCTCTTTTTGGAGTTTTGATCTGTCCTTTCAACTAGGCCATATTTCTTTGTCTCAGCACACTTGTTATGTTGTAAGGGGTGGGGCCTTAGGTGTTCACCAGGGCAGGGCTACCCAATTCACTGCATTGTGGCACTGTATGTGGGGAAGGGATTAGAGAAGGAAAAATGCCTGCTTACTTGGCTGTCACCCCACTTTCAGTCACTTGCTCTGTTACCTACAAGCGAATTGGGTCCTTCTGGTGCTGATTCCTAGGTGGATGGGCTTGTTTATGTTGTAGAACCCTGTATGTCCCTCCAACAGACTCTCCTGTGAGACTGGGAGTTTCTCCCATCACCACAACCCTACAGGTTTTTACAGCCAGAGGTTTTGAAGCTTTCTTTCCTGTGCTAGAACCCTGGGTTGTGTGATATGTCTTGCTCCCCAGTTGTTCCTCCCAGTTTATCCACATGCAAATGTGGGACTGCCAGGTCTGCCAGCTGCTTCATCCACCCAGTCTGCCAGCTTCTGCCTTTCTGTGAGTCCTCTCTGCCCCAGATGCCTGTCTCTGCCCCTCCTAACAGTATAGATGAATGTTTACTCTTTAACTCCTTGGTTTTCAGACTTCCATACATTTCAATTTTCTGGCAGTTCTGGTTGTTTTTTATTTTTAAATTGGCTGTTATCTTTCTTTTGGTTGTGTGAGAAAGCAAAACATATCTATGTATGCCTCTATCTTGGCCAGAAGTTCTGTTTAGTCTATTAATAGTAATTTTAAATGTATAAAGCACAGGCCTAATAAATTATTACCTGATTTTCCTTTCCAACAAAGCTTAGAATTCATCAGCTTATGTAGGTGAATGCACATTTTCACACAGACTGATGATAATCTCTATCCTGATGATAAACTCCTAAGCAAGTATTTAAATAGGTGATTTATTCTTAGATATTTCATTTTCTCTGTGGTAGTCATGTAGTCCTTTCTTATATGTTTGGGTTCTAACATGTTCTGGGCACTGTGTCTGGCATTGTGTCATTTGCTGACCCTAAATCATCAGAGTGCTCACCCTGTTTATACTCCGTTGCCTTCACCTACTCCTTCTTCAGTCATATTAGCAAGTGAACTAACTCTTCGCACTGAGTGGGAATACATTAATTATGTGACCTGAACAAATCGACTAGCTATCTTCTTCACCTATGAAGTGTAGAATTTTGTGTACACTAGAGGAAAATAATAGCATAGTGTGGTTATATAGCTGTTTCATATTGCAACTGAACAGAGTAAGAGGTCAAATATCGAATTTTTAGGGTTATACATTAAACAAAGGCTGAATGTACTACTGCAAAAGAAAGAGCATCGTGGAGCAGTAGAATGTGGTAGCAAGTTTTATAATCAGAATTAATTTATAATGTAGAAATTCATAAAACTCTACAAGTCAGTGATCAGGACCTGCCATAAAGCCTTTTGGACTTGCTTTATTATCTGCAACTGTGAAACAAGATACCCTGAATTATATAAGAGCAATTCCCTGACTCGTATGTATAGCAAAATTAATGTTATAATGCAAATGGTACTAATAAAAGAAAAAAATCACCATTCTGTTGTCAGGAAGTCATCTTTTCCCATTGACACTTTTTAAAACTACTATTTATTTATGTATCTGAGAGCCAAGTCAATCAATCACAGAATTCTCTCAATCTTAAATTATTTAGTAGATCTTTTTCTTGCATTATAAATATAGTTAGCCCTATTTGTGAAAGATGATTTATTCACAAATAATTCCTCTGCTCTGAAAAAAATATGCCACCTCCTTCTTTTTGAAGTTGATCCTTTTTTTGCTCCTTCATTCCAATAGCACCTATACTCTTAAAGGTTTATTACATTAATTATGCTTTTCCTCTCATATCTTTAACCTTTTCCTATTCACAATTTCCATTTACCCTACCTCTAAACATGTCAGGTTTTGCTTTTCTCAACAAGCCTTTCTCTATGTTTTAATCACTGCACTTCAAAATAGAATGTTGACAGCCATTGCTTGCTTTTTCTGGGGCTGATGAATTCTCCTGGCTTTAGTGCCTGGTATTGCACTGGATTTGTTCCTCTGAAGGTAAATGATGCTTAGTAATATTTTGGTGTAAACTTATTGTATAACTTATAACAATATCTTGTACAAGACTTAACAAGAAACCAATTCTCTTTTTGGCCAGAAAATCAATTTCTCTGAATGTATCCTATCTAATGTAATAAGATTTTGTTTAAGCATTTAGCTTTCAGAATGTTTATTAGAGCAATATCAGTAATATAACCCTGGAAAGGAAAATGAGAGACATAAGGATTGAAAGGAAGAGATAAAACTACAATTATTTGCTGGTACTATGCTCAGATATGTAGATAATCCAGGATATCAACAAGGAAGCTATAAGTTCTGTTTTTAATGTTCTTTCTTCTTTTTAAAAAATATTTTATTTATTCATTTTTAGAGAGAGAATGGAGGGAAAAAGAGAGAGAGAGAGAAACACCAATGTGCAGTTGCTGGGGGTCATGGCCTGCAACCCAGGCATGTACCCTGACTGGGAATCGAACCTGCGACACTTTGGTTCACAGCCTGCACTCAATCCACTGAACTATGCCAGCCAGGGCTGAAACTATAAGTTCTAATGGGAGAATTGACCAAGCCTGTTGAATATAAGATCAGCTAACAAAAGTCAATAGCTTTCTTCTATGGTAATAATAATAGCTAACTAGAAAATTTAGTAGACAATGTCATGTTATTTAAAATAGGAAAGTAACCTATAATAAAATGATGATCCAAATGTTTGTTGGCAAATGACTTGAAGACATATAATTGTATCACAACTCATGTTCAGGTAATAAAATATACTATAGTTATAATATAGATACAATACTGAACAGAATAGATCAAAAACAGAAAGAAGATTCAGAAATATGCTCATATATATGGTAATTGATATGAAAGGTGGCAACACAGACCAATGGGGAAAGAGTAAATTACTTAGAAGATAGTATTGAAAAAACTGGTGCACTGTATGGGAGGGAAATTTAAATCTTTTTCTCACATCTTTATGAAGATGTACACCATATAAATAAAATACCTAAATGTGAAAGAAGAAAATTGTAAAATCAATAGAAGATAATAAGAGAATTTAACAAACTTGAAGAAAGAAAGAACTTTATATAGAAGACTGCAAAAGTACAAATCATAGAGAGAAAAAAGTTGATTTAACTTAAATTAAAAATCTCTGTCTAATTCAAGACACCTTAAACAAAACTAACAGATGGTTGTAGATAGGAAAAAGGTAATAGTAAGGTATAAGAACACCAAGAGGTAAATAGATAAAATAAACAAAGAATTGTCTACAAATCAGGAAAACAGTAAATTTAGTCCAAAAATGGGCAAAGAGTATGAATTGGCAGTTCACAAAATGAGGAAACTAAATGAATATCAAGAATATGAAAAGATGTTTCAACTCACCAGTAATCAAAACATAAATTGCAATATTGATGAAATACCACTTTGCACCTAGTAAATTCTAAAATTCAAAACATTAAATGACATTAAGGATTTTTAAGTATAAAAATAGTGACTTTTCTATACTATTGGTTCAGCTGTTCTGGAGTACAATCTGGTTAGATTTAATGGTATTTCAACAATCTGTAATCTACAATACAATTCATGAGTAAAAGCTCAGAGATACTCTTGCATACATCCTTAAAGGGACATATAAAAATATGTTAAGCACAGTGTGATTTGTGGAAAAAGGAAGTTAGAGGCAACTTAGATTATCTATGACTCTAGGAATAAATAAGTAAGTAGAGATGGATACGTACTATGGAATACTACACAGTGATTAAAAGCAATTAACCATATATACAGACAGTCATATATAGCTGTAAAACAATGATGCTGAGATAACATTCAGGAATACACTCTTTAACACTATGTCATTTATATAAATTAATCACTATATATTTTATAAGGATGAAAAAATTTCTTAGGGCATATAACAAACATTAGAGTAAATGCAATGGCAAAAGATAAAACATTAGGTATAGAATAAAAGTAAACAGATATAAAAATGAAAGGGATGAGTTTGGCAGGAAATGGTTGAGGTAATGAGGTAAGAATGCAGGAGCATGATAAACTTAAATTTCTAGTTGAGGTGTTGTGTAATAAAGAGTTTGGCTGGCCCTTGTCCTTGGTTTCTGGAAGGTAACCTCTAAATTCTTAGAGTTTCCCAAGTGATAGGAGTGTGTATTATTCAGGGTGGGATGCTAGATAGTTCATGCTAATAGCATGGCTCAGGATGGGGGCTGGACAAGTCTGAAACTTCAACCATGCAGTTAAAGGGTTAGAATTTTGAGACTTATTGAGCAATATGATTTCCAGGGATGAGAGGGGGACTGGAAATGGAGTTTAACTGCATGGCCAATCTCTCAAGCAATCATGCCTATCTAATGAAATGTAAATAAAACTTGAGTAAACTTCCCCAATCTGGAATTACCTGTGCATTGCCACACACTGATGTACTGGGAGGGTAATGTGTTGTTGAGGATGACAGAAGCTTCGGGTTGGGAATCTTTCCAGACTTGGCTCTATGCAGCCCTTCCTTTTGCTGGTTCTGATCTGTATCCTTTTGTTGTACTAAAATTATAAAAAGGACAGCACTTTTCTGAGTTCGAAAGCTATTCAAGTAAATTATGGAACCTAAGGGGTTACTTGGAACTCACAAATTTGTAGCCAAGTGGTCAGAATTGGGGGTGGCAGAAGAGCCCCCAAAATGTAGCTGGTGTCTGAAGTGAGGTCATTTGTGTAACTATTGTGACCTCCACCTGTGAAGTTTGGCCTAACAAGTTGTTGGAATCAAAAGTTATCACAGATGTGTACAACAACAAATGAACTATCTAAATATTTAGCAGTAAGATATTGATAAAATAGAATACTTTGATTCATTTAGCATTAAGATGATACATATATAATATTTTCAAAGAACAATACTTTCTTTTTCAATTCTGAGATATGAACATAGCACATGCAGGTTTAATGTGTACATTACAATTTGGTGCACACATATATTGTCAGATAATTACCACAATAAAGCTCTCATGTAATTACCATTTATGTCTTATTGTGATAGCATTTTTAAGGTTTACTCTCTTAACAACTTTCAAGTGCTATATAACACGGCATTGTTATAGCCACGTGCTGCACATTAGACTCCCAGAACTTACTTATCTTACAGCTCGAAGTCTGTGCCCTTTGACCAACATCTCCCCATTTTGCTCACTCCCAGCCCCTAGCCACCACCGTTCTTTCTTCATTTCTTTGAGTTTGCCTTTTTCAGATTCCACATATAAGTGATATCAAAGAGTATTTTTGCTTCTCTGTTTGACCAATTTCAATTAGCATAATGCCCTCAAGGTCCATTTATGTTGTCACAAAAGGCAGGATTTCCTTCTAAAAGGCTGAATAATATTCTATTTTATACATATAACATTTTATCTATTCACTATTGATGAACATTAAGGTTGTTTCCATGTATTGACTATTGTAAATAATGCTGTAGTGAACACAGGACTGTTTATATCTCTTCAAGATAGTGATATCATGAACTTAGAAGTAGAATTACTGAGTCATGTGGTAGTCCTGTTTAATTTTTTTGAGGAACCCCCAAACTATTTTTCACAGTGGCTATGCCAATATACAATCCCAACAATAGTGTACAAGTGTTTCCTTTTCTTTATATCCTCACCAACACTTGTTATTTCTTGTCTTTTTAATAAAAAAAAACAGTCTACTAGGTGTGAGATGATACCTTTGTGATTTTGATATGCATTTCTCTGATAATTGGTAACACTGAGCATCTTTTCATGTACCTGTTGACCATTAGTGTATCTTCTTTGCAAAAATGTCTATTCAAGTCCTTTGCCCATTTTATAACTGGATTTCTTTTTGCTATTGTTTTGCATGAATTCCTCATTTATCTTGGATATTAATCCCTTACAGATGGTTTGCAAATATTTTCTCTCCTTCTATAGATGACAGTTTAGGTAAATATAATAATGATATGTTAAAATGTCATTATAAGTGTATTGTGACAAAAACAACATAAAATGTTGCTGTTAAGTCTTTTTTGTTAAAAATACAGTTTTGAAATTATTTTTCCTTTTTCTTTCAGCTATTTTCTATTTTTTTCTTCAATAAATTTGTAGCATTTTTTTCTCAAAATAAAATAAAATAAAATCTCTGCATTTTTAAAGAAATACATTATTATAAGAAAACTTTTCATTATTTTCCTTATTTTGAAACATTTCTTTTCCCAAATGCTGAATATTACTAATGCTTGGTCTTGCCAGACTCATTAGTGAGCTCTAGACTAACTGATATGTTGGCTGGTTATAGCTCAGACCCAGATCCCAGCTTGCTTGTCTTTGTCTAGCATCCCTGCTCCTGACAGGCTCCTCAGCATTTGGCATTTTGTCTTTTTGCTTTTTCAAGGACTTGGCTCTCAGCACTTAGAGCTCCTGTTCTATATGTACTCTGGCAGTGTGGGTGATCATATATCAAACAGCATGAAAGAGATAGAGCCTTCAGAAAAAGTGTAATCTATCCAGTTCTCCCCACACCAAACTTGTGATGGAAAATTTGACCCCAGAGAATATCCAGAAATGGATCCACCACATAACTCAGCATGAAAAGAATAGTATGGAAATCCAGGCAGAACTTGTGGCATCATTACAAGTGATGTGGATGCACGTGGGGAAAAGTGGGGCCATTGTCACAACTTGCTTGTTCTACTTTTGGTAAACTATTCCAATTCAGACAGGTTCACTCTGTAGAAATAATTTTAAAAAGCTAACATTTAAGATATCAGATATGGAGTCATTTTTTTCTTCCATATTTTTTACTTTAAACATAAACATTTCTTGAAGAATCATCCTGACACATAACCACATGTAGACTAATTCTGCCTCTGATTTTATGAATATTTTCATTACCTAATAAACTAATAACTTTCACACGGTTTTCCAATGGTGCTATTCTGTGATCTTTAAATGATCAGATTTAAAATATTTTTCAGTAGATAATCTTTTTGAATCACAATGTTGGAAAGGATTCCATAGAACTTCTATATATAGTGCTTATATCATTTAATTTAATAGGACAAATATATGCACCTCATTTTCTTATCTCTAAAACATTACTTTCTAAAGAAATTGCAGAAGAATACAGAGTTTAAAGGAATGAACTTATGCTGTAATTAGGAATTGTAGACCCTATTCTGGCCCTTGTTTCAACAAATTGAAGTAGGACCACAATATTTTCAATAAGAAAATTATCTTGGCACAACTTTTTCCCAATGCATTCTGCCTTTTGTTGGTTAAAAGTTACTAATGATAATGAACACTGTCTAGGTGCTCTGGGGGCTCAGAAGAAAGAAAATCTCATTGCCCACCCACAAGGGGCAATGGTCATGGTTTCAATGCTGCCTGAGACAAATAGCTCCTTTTATGTTTGCACAGGATGAACTCTGTTAGTCTGAATCCCTGAGGACACAGGAACTCCTTTTAATGGGAGATGTTTTTCCTTCTATGTTTCTTTCCTTTTTACACCAGCACCCAAACCCCTACCCTCACTCACACACACACATTTTCTTTCCTATTCAATTAATTCTGTTTCAGGAAGGGATGGATGAAAAAAGAAGCAGGCTTTGAGAGGATGAAAGAACACATGAGAAAATGTACAAAGCTGTGCTCCATTATACTCCTCAATCAGTATTTGACCTAAAAATTGAGTTAATATTGTATTTATAAGCAAAGAAATGACATTTTAGGAAAATAGAAAATTTATTAATATCTCACAGTAACAAACTATAACTTTTGGGATTATTTTTCCCACTAGAACAAAATATTTGCATCTATGCTAAACAGAAGTCTACAGGTTAACATGCAACGTCACAGAGCCTGAGACCTGTAATCCAAAGTCCATGTACCTATATAACATTTAGGTGGGCTTTTGTCCCCATAAAACACTGAAGGCATATATCATCTACTTATTGACTTATTTCCAAATTTTACATAATTTGCTTAACATCCAATATACAATCTATCAATAAATCCCATTAACTCGAAAGATATTTTCAGGATTTCAACACTTCTTATCATTGTCTGAGCTACCAAGCTGGTCCATGTCATAATCATCTTCTGCCCAGATATTTGCAACTGCTCCCTAAGTGGTCTCTCTGTTTCTGCTCTTGTCTTACTATATTTTACCCCCCTTCATGCTAAAGGAAGAGTGATCCTGATTTGTTCAAAACATTCTAAGTGTTTCTCACCTCACTCAGAATGAAATTCAGAGTCTTTACCTTAGTCCACAAGGCCTGAGGCTCTTTCTCTGGCTAATTCCATGGTCTTATCTTTAACTGGTGATTGGAAGTACTCAGCTGATAACTGAATAAGACATCTGCATCAATTTGTTCACTAAAATTATTTTGGAAACCTCTTAAATGCCATTTTTTAAAAATTTAGATATTTGTTTTTAGACAGAAGGAAAAGGAGGGAGAAAGAGAGGGAAAGAAACATCAATGTGTGGTTGTCTCTGGAGCACCCCTCACTGGCAACCTGGCCCCAAACCCAGGCATGTGCCCTGACTGGGAATCAGACTGGTGACCCTTCGGTTGGAAGGCTGGTGCTCAATCCACTGAGCCACAGTAGCCAGAAGTTAAATGTCATTATTGGTAGTAAATCTCAACCATTACTTATATAAAAACAGGGGTGGGCAAAAGTAGGTTTACAGTTGTGGGTAAGTGCAATGCAAATTTATTTTTGTATTATTTATTAATTATTGTATTATGTTCCATACAAACACTGTAAAACTACCTTTTCTCACCACTCTATAAAAAAGTTCCACAAATTATAGACCTTTTGTAGTCTAATTATTTGAATTGCCTAGAATTTCTGTGAACCCATACATTTATATATTTCATTAATTTGTTACAAAGAGAAAACATTGCTAATGTTAAGCTAAATTGTCTGTAAATGACTTAAGGAATATGTTAACAATCTTGTTCCAAATGAATAATTATAAAGCAGGTGCACTTGTCATTTAATTGACAGCAAACAGCTTCTAATGTCTTCAATAACCAAGATTATGGTGATATCAGAAAAGTCTGTTATGCTCATTGTTCATAACATTCATTCAATACACAAGAGAACTTCAGCTGGAATGTCTCTATAGATCCATTGTCTTGCTTATTTAAATAGCAGTTAATTTAAACGCACACATAAGTCAAACCCCATTATTTCCAGCATACCTCTTTCTAATAAACTGTATTCTCCTGAAATAAATCTTGGCTGAAAAAATTCATATATATTTATATAGGTATTACTTTTTGCTGTTGAGATTTGTTCCCCACTTTTACAGTATATTAGTGGTTAAAGGCACAGGAAATGGGGAAGTCTGGAAGGATAGGTTTCTGACCTTGGCCCTGATAAGTGGCTGCCACTCTGTCCCTCAGTTTTCAAAAGGAAAAGAAGCTAGTGGATATAAGCAAGGTTGACAAAATTTTGATTTGCTGGGTTTAGTACCCTTAGTTGAGATAAAGATGACTCATGCCTCCAGAAACAATCTAAATTTAAAACTAATGGTTACAAACATAAATATAAGGAAAAAATTGATGTTGGTTTCTAGCTCATTTCATTTGAACTTTAGACTCTGGATTCTGAGAGGAATCAAACTCCAACTAGCTTAACAGAAAAGAGAATTTATTGACTCGTATCTGAAAAGTCCAGGGTCAGATCTGATTTCAGCCATGGCTGAACCCAGGAATTCCACATGTTCTTTGCCACTTGCTTCTCTTCCATACAGACTGGCTAACAATTGAGCAAGATAGCCAAAGCACCCACACCCGTCATCCTCAGGACCCACATTAAACCAGGTGAAATTGGCTTCTTTCTTGTTTGATCTGGCAGAGAATTCCTGATGGAGAATCTGGACTAAACTGGGTTGTGTGCCTCTCTCTGCAATAGTGCAGGAAAAAGGGACAATCACTTTTGAACCCCAAAATGGAAGAATCATGACTCCCACATGAAAGCAAGGTTTTGTTTATCAAAATAAATGGAAAGAGTTCCTGGGTACCTCATAAAAGTAGATTCCCCTGATTTCATTGTGAACTTTCCCCAACTTTATTTCTTATATATATACTTGTAAAAACATAATATAGAACAACTACCATAGACTCTGAAATATACACATCTTTTCTCTGGTGTTTTCTCAAATTCTGCATTTATTTCCAAGTTTGGTAATTTTCTGATTTATTTGCATTTGTCCTCTGGTCATGGCTCTATTTGGTATGGTCAACCATGGCTAATTATCCAAATCCTATTTTAGAGTCTGTTACTTGTAATACAGCATTCATGACACCAGGATTCCTAATTGACTTTGTCCTCAAAGAATGTCATCAGAGCTCCATTTTTTAATAGACTCTCCTCATATGGTGGATGTCAATACCTCAAACATCACACTCTAATAGCTTTGCAGACTCTGTGTGCAGCATATAGACAGTACTCAATGAACAATGCTTTTTCATATCACAAATCATTATTTTCCTGTCATTATCATTACCATCACCATCATTCTATCATAGCTTCTGGTACGTAAATTTTGGCATTGGATTGACTTAAGTCATGAGATCAATCAAATCTAGAGAACGGGGTATCTCAGGCTAAATGTGCTCTGTTTCCAGAATAAGAAATAACAAATGTCAGGCAAGCAAGAACAACATATATGCACTACAGTTCCTTTACCAACTATGTGGTCCACTCCTTGAAAATTATATATATTTACATAATATTTTGTTTTATACATTAATTCAAAATTTATTTACATAATTTTATATTTAAAACATTTTAAAATTACATGTGTTTGGCATTTTGGCTAAAACTCCTTAAACTTGTGCAAATTTGTAAAAGTTTTCTACTGTCAAAGTTTGAAGTTCTAGATAACAGACGTCAGTTGGGTTATTTTAAGGCATAACTGAGAATATTAATGATATTTATAATACTATAAAATTATGCAATTTTGAGACTTGGTAGTATTAAAATCAATGTTTTCAAGTTTGCAAGCTTCCACTAAATTGTACAGTCACATGTCCTTCAAGAAGGGGGATACATTCTGAGAGATAAATATGCCATTGTATGAACAACAGGGAGTGCACTTACACAGATCTAGGTGGTATGGCCTACTATACACCTAGGCTGTATGGTACAGCCTTTTGCTCCTAGGCTACAATCATGTGCAGTATGCTACTGTACAAAATCAAGCACAAGAGATAATTATGCAATCAAGAAACAGTAAACACAAGGTATTCGAAGCAGTTGCAGGCTAACACAACATACTCTTCTACAGGAAACTTTTTTATAAGTAGGAAGAGTACTCTTGAAAAATAATAACAATATAAAATTACAGTATAGTAAATTCATAAACCAATAGCATAATCATTTATTATCATTATCAATGAGCTATAATTATCATTAATATGAGCTGTAAGCAGCTATATGTATTATAATTTTATCTGATGCACAGCAGTAGGCTTGTTTACACTAGCTTCACCACAGTGATGTGAGTAATGCATTGTGCTATGAATTTAAGTTAGCTATGACATCCCCAGGTCACAGGTGGCAAACACAAGGCCCTGGGGCTGAATCTGGCCTTCCACCTTGCTTTATCTGGCTGGGCACCTTGTTTCTACCCAGAGGCAATGCTGAGCTCCTTGCCACTAGTTAAGGAGTAGTTACATTTATACAGTACTAAAATTACATATGGCCCTTTGAAGGCAACCGCGAGGCTGATGTGGCTCCTGGTGAAAATGAGTTTGACACCCCTGTCTAGGTGATAGAAATTTTTTAGCTCCCTATTTATACTCTCATGGGGCCACCACAGTATATGTGGTCCAGTGTTGACCAAAATATCATTATGGGACACATGACTGTAAAAGTTGATTCATTTTCAATAGAAACATTGGTTTAACTTATTTAAAATGCAATACTCTTTCTTTTTATGGGTAAACTGAATACAGGTAATATGATCTATGCATATATTCTACTGTCTGTTACCAATATTTTCTTTGAAGAGTTACTTAAACTGTGATACTACAAAGAAGAAGAGGGAAAAACAACAGTATTGTGGAGATAGCTACTCTAAGCATAATAAAACAGGTGTACCTTAATAGGTCTACCAGGAATGTTTTAGCTGTTAGCATCTTTTAAATGCTTCTGCTGAGAAACCATGTTTTCATAACAAGGTTGGTGAGTATTAAACCTGTGATAGTACTTTCTGGGATTACTATAATTTGCAAAACAATAAAAACCTGCTAAAAACATTTATGTATTTTTAAATGTTGTAATCTGGGGATCCTACTGATATTTGTGGTGAAAGATTTGCCCAAGGCTGCATAACCCTGCTTGTACATTGCCAGGACTGCAATCTGTTTTATGACAAAACAGATTCATTTATCTCCAAATAAATAAATTACTTTTGTGAACATTTAGAAACATTTGCATAATTAGGCTGTAAGATCTTAGCAGCCTTTTTCATAATAATTAAACTAATCTAATCTTGGACAGGGTAAACAGACTTACTAGGATGAGAGCAGCCTTCAGGCAAGGAACTTACCGCATTCTGCAGAAACTGTAAGGCTGATGATGTTTGTTAATTATTCAGAGCTTTTACTCCCCAGTAATAGCAGCGTTTGTATTGCCTGAAGCTTAGATAGCTACTCCCAGGCACATAAAATTAGACTCTGCTTTTTTTTGACACTCTCTAAAAAAAAAAAACCCCAAAAAACAAAAAACAAAAAACAAAGAAGATACTTCGAAATGATTATATGCTTTCAACAAGGAGGGTATTTGCTTTCCACTGATGGATCCTGGATCTGCATACAATTGGCCCATTCTTCAGTCACATGATCTTGATTATCTTTTAGATCTGGAAGCTTTCAGACTGTATACAGATATGCAAGCTAAGGCTTAATAAAAGAGCAGCACAATGAATGACTACATTTCAGTTTTGGAAAC
Organism: Phyllostomus discolor; assembly: GCF_004126475.2. NCBI lineage: Eukaryota > Metazoa > Chordata > Mammalia > Chiroptera > Phyllostomidae > Phyllostomus > Phyllostomus discolor. The sequence goes on along the minus strand of NC_040904.2, from coordinate 58,437,852 downwards.
TTCAGGATCCACAAGTTTGAAAAGCAAAAGCACTTTAGTAAATTCATTTTAAAGAAGGCCTGTTTTATTTATAATTAACAAAAGAGAATATTTAAAATATATAGCAAATGGAAATGAATATGTTATAAACTTGCAGTTATTTTCTAAATAATCAATCAGACATTTTGGCTCATATGTGGTTTTAATGATTACTTACCTGGAGAGAACCACTATCTGTCTTTCTGGGTATAACTAGTGTATTTACTCTAAAACACAAAGCTTAGAAATTGTCTGACAAACAGATAAGAGATAAATTGACAAATTTTTAATTTAATACTTATTATATTTCCCATTGCAAGTGAAAAGTATTCTTCTATAGCTTTTTCAGAAGAAATGTAATAATTGATGTTTTCAAGACTAAATCCTGAGAACCTTGGTGAATTAAGAATTTATAAGTGGAATAAATGTTCATTGGGTTCAGAGGTGACATGGAAATATTTAAAGCATTTATTCTTATTCATATGAAATAAATAAATGTGGTTTCAGTAACACTAGTCATCAGAAAAGTGATGGTATTATCTATCCTTTGCAAGTCAAGTCATCTCTCATCTTTGTCTATAATTTATTCATTTATGCATGATATATTTTATTTTTACTTGTATTCAGAAGAGCTTCTAGGATGATTATTTATTCTTGAACTGTTCAAACCGCTTAGTGCATTTAATTAAGACATCACAAACTGCTATCTCCATGGGAAGAGAATGGTGATGTCATAAGCATGGGGCATGTGAAACTGACAATCAGGACTAGAGATTAAAGGTTAAAAAAAGTATCGTGTAAATTCTAATGTTTGGTGAGGAGAGTGAGAAAGATAAAATGAAAGAAACAATTTATCATTCTTCCTCAAAGAAGCTCTCCTACCGTGATTGTGGAAACAACATTTTCTATTCAGTCTTTTATAAATTACATTTTTGATAAATTGAAAGTTCATTAAATATTTATTAAAATTTTTGGATTATACTCACACATTTAGCCATAAAAGATGATTTTAATAAAAATCTTCTATTGTGTTTAAATTTTTAAAAATCTCTCATGTATTCTAGAAAGTTATATTTTCCCTTCATCACTTTTAGAATTTCTCTTTTGATAATTTTTAAAACCACAGACAAAACAGAATACATGACCTGTATTCTTCCTTTTTTTAAATTAAAGGACTATTTAGATAAAATTAAGATTAAAGTTGCAACTGATAATTTCTTAATAATTTTAGTTTGCTTACAGCTTAGATTTTGTTGTGCTCTTAAAAACACCAATTTTCTGCCTTGTTTTAACAGCAATAGAAGATGTCTTTCATTAAAAAATATTATATATTTTTTCAGAAGGTACAGTAACTGAGGCATAGAGAAATTAGTTTCCCTGCCTTTGTTACAGAGGAGAAATGGGAACAGGACCCAGAAGTTTCCCTGATTTACTGTCGTTCTTGTTGATGGGGCCCCTAGCCATTTTCTTCTGAATTGTTTTACAGCCTGATAGTTGGTTAAAATAAGAGGTGAATAGTAGATATCTCCAAATTTTTACTGACCTTAAGTTCTGTTAATAAAATTTTTTGTGGCAGAGTAACACATTCATGATATATATATATTTATATCTATATCTGTATCTATCTATATATAATGATATATATATCCCTGACATATATGTATTTATTTATATATAAATAAAGTACATATCCTATTATTACTAAATATGATTAATAATACACACTTAATTTGAAAAATTTGAATTTTAACATTTCTTTAAATAAAAGGAGACACAATGAATGTGTCTCTCCATCCCCTGCAAATGGAACCTATACTTGGGCTACTGAGTGTTGGGGAGACAATTCTGTTTGGTTTTCTCACATTTTTCACATTCTGTGTGCAGAGGAACTGGTTATCTTTCATTCTGGGCTATCTTTTCAAGGACACTTGTGTAGTCAATCAACTTGGAAGATAAAAAGGGTGCTTCTGAAGTGGAAAGCAGGTTTGTTGTCCAGTTTAAGAAGATATCTATTTCCAGACCAAAGCCAGGCAGTTTTGCTTACTGTCCACAATACAAGACTAGAGTTCCTCAGGTGTGATATAAACCCACTGAATATGCAACCTCTCTCTAGACTGCTTAGCCTGGCACCAGTGCGACTTGGGGGATAAGGGGGAACTCATGCAAACATGAAGCTAATGCTGCCCTACCTGCTGTACCTGAGGTAATAAAGTCCCTTCCTTCTGAACCAGGAGTCTCAGGTCTATTGCTAATATCCACAAAACTCTGGCAGGCCAATTTATTAGGTTGCAAGTAGGATAAAAATCTCACACTCTTCACTGTTTTGTACATTGACCCAAGAACCAATGAGATTTTTACATTGCTAATTAATTGGGGTTAAAGATTGATAGTTACAAAGTTCACAGGATATAACTAAACTTTGGAGACCAGGTGTGTATACAAAATTCTTATAAATAACATCAAAAATCATTTAAATAAACACAGAAAATAACCCTGTGATATATAAGACACAAATGTAAGTCTGAGACTGAGTCTTTTTTGAAAGCTGTGTCTGAATTTATCTATTTATTTATAGAAATTTGTAACTTATTCTGAAAAATGTTTTTTTTTTAACTCAATTATCTTGAAGTAAATCTTAGCTTCTAGTTTTATTATAAATGTTGTAAATTTTAACATTGTTTAAAAATGAAATTCTGAGCGAATTAACTTTATCACAAGAAAAAATCAGGTGTTTTTTTTTTTTTTGATGAGGTCCCATTTGTTTATTCTTTCTTTTATATCCCTTGCTCTAGGGGACATATCAATGAAAATATTGCTCCATGGAGTATCTGAGATTTTTCTGCCTATGTTTTTCTCTAGGACTTTTATGGAGTCAGGACTTATATTTAAGTCTTTTGTCTGACTTTGATAGATATGAAAAAGATTTTATTTACTTAAATATTTGACGAAGTTTAGAGCCATAACATGTTTCAGCCAAATTTGCATTACATGTCCCTTAACTCGGGTTGGAGGTATTCTTGGAGGAGGTACTATATCTGACTTGACCTCTGACTTCACCATGTGCCTCTGAGGATCGAAGCATTTTTAGTTCCAGGAGTAAAAATCAAGTAAAGCCCTAGAAAAACCTCTTGCTTTTCTGAGTCCTGCCAATTAATGTAATCTTACATTTATTTTTCAAGAAATTTTAGTTTTGTGTTACCTGTTCATATAGTGGATGAAGATTTATTAACAGTTTTATACATGAACAGCTTTGCAGTGTGAGGGGTGGGGCGGGGGTGTTCGTGCATATGAACAGGACAAGGAAACAGCTCCTTGCCCTGAAGCATATATTGTCTGCTGTGTTTATTGACATATTTGTGTGTTTCTAAACTCCTCTCTGAGTGAAGCAGTGGGAAAGACAGAATTACTTAGAGACTGATTTTGTGAGTGTTTTAGTTTCTTAAACATGTTTTAATTTCCGTGGACAATAAAATTGTTGTTTTAGGGACAAAAAAAGAAAGAAAAAATCACTTTTTATAAGTACTATTAAATAATCTCTCACTCTAATCAGGACATATTAGTCAGTAGTATAGCATATATATGAATATCAGAAATAAAATTCTAACAAAAAGGGTTTGGAATTTTTATACAACAAAAATGTAAGGGGTATGATCTTCTGTCTCTACAATGCCATGACTTGATAAATTTCAAGGTAATATATGCACTTACAGCAAATTTACTTCCCTAAATAATTGAAGTAAATACATATTTCAAATTGTCTTTTATGTAATTTTAAAGTTTTGGGCCAATTTGTTGTTCATTTTTGTTAAATCACCATTGTATACCTTGTAAAATGACTGATAAAGGCTTTTAGTAGCTATGCCACTTCCTATTGTCTGCTTGTGCTTTCATTATTAGTATTAATGTCAATCTTTTTATTTCGGTGTCCACTGTGTGTGGGTGAGTGTAGTAAAATTAGCTCTTTCAACTCATAAATCCACATGCTCCAATGAAACACATGCAGAAAGGTGCAGTTTGCTAAAAGCAGACAAAGGTCTGTTCTCCTTACATCTACCTGCCCTGGGTGTTCTGTTTGCCTCATGCTTATTTATCACAAAGGACACATGCCCATCTGATGGAGCAACTACTGACCAAAAAATCGATAATGAAATGACAGTGCTTGCAAAAATAAAATTTAAAGAACTTATATGTCACTAAGGCAAAGCCTTTGGACTCAAATGATGGTAGTATTTTCCCCTTTACTTTTTTTAAAAAGCACCTTTTTTTTAAACCCACAGATTACTATCTCTTCTGTTCTCAATGTTTGAAAATACCTGGAGGTGTTCTTAATAGTAAGCTAAGAAAGTTTGTATTATTATATTCCTTCCTTACTATGGAATTGACAGTATTCATTGCCATTAACAGTTACCTTTCAATGGCTTAAAAAGTAAAAGTTCATATGTTTACCAATGGTTATTTTTAAAAATCTCCCCTCCCCCTCTTTTTTTTCCTAATTAGAAAATCTGCTCATATTGCTTTCGTGCAAATTAAGGATTTATCAGTTCACATAAGTGAAAACTCAGTAATGAAACTTCCTTAAGACATAGCCTGTTCTGGGGACTCAAACCAAACTATCAGGGCACCATGACATTTGGCAATCAATTGTCCTTTCTCTGTAGGGATTTCCTTCTTAAATTCTACTATTTAGAGACTGTAGCCTCAGGCTAATATATTCTCAGGTTTAAATTAAAAAGAACAGAGAGAGAGCCAGATCCCAATAGCTCCTACATAATTCCCAGAATTCATTCTGATTCAATGGATTTTGATACCAGTATTTCATCCACCTTTAGTCACTGGGAGAATTTTATTTTTATAAGCATCATGATGTAGTGTTGTGATTGGCCGCATTTGTGCCATGTGCTCTGTGTCCTATAGAAGAATGACTAGGTCTCAAAGGACATGATGGATTCGGTTACTATAGAAAAGAATAAATGCATTCTGGGATGGCCAAAATAACAAAATATTCTCTACTTTGCACAAGGCTTTCATAATTATTCTGTTGTCATTATCATCTCTACCTCATGGATGAAACACTGAAATGCACCAAGTGGTGTGGTTAGGACTAAAATGCAGGTCTCCTCTCTCTCAGCTTGGTGCTCTTTCACTGGACTAGATTGTGGTGCATAGTAGGATACATATTTATTACTCTGAAAATGAATAAAAGAACTCTCCCCACCTCCCAATAAAAGAAACTGAATGACAGTGTCTGGGGTGAACAAAGTATTAAATAGCAAGTGAATTTAATTTCTTTCTTAAAGATGAATAATAAAAAATCCCATATTTTCTTCCTGTAACCCAAAGGATTACATACTTTGGTTCTGCACCTTATTTGGAAATCACTAAAATGCAAGTGTGCCAGTCATCAGTTTATTTATACTTAGGGTCATTACCTGCCCTTCCTTTCCTCCCTCCCTCCCTCCCATCTCCCTCCCTCTCTCTCTTTCTCTCTTTCTTCCTTTCTTCCTTTCTTCCTTTCTTTCTCTTTTTCTCTTTCTTTTTTTTCTCTACATTGAAATACATTTTCAACACCCTTAATTTTCTGAGACCACAAGACTTATAAGATAGCCTGACCATGAGAGGGTGAAAGAAGTCACCCTAGGATATTCCACACCCCCCTCTTTTACCCCTAACCTCACTCTACTTTCTTTGGTGTGACTTCCATAGGTAAGTTCTTTTTATGCTACTACATCCTGCTGGGTAGCTCCTATCTCACTAGCTCTATCTCCTGTTGGACTCTTCCATTTCCAGCCCTGCACAGTCATCTATCTGTTTGCTTCTGCATTCTGAAATACCTTTCTTCCTACTTCCCTCCAGCCCTAGAAGTTGTAGGGACATTTAGCTGTTGCTAATTTCTGGGGTGCTTTTCATCCTATGTTAACAATACTTCATGTGTAAATCTATGTACATCTGTGTAAACTTTGTGGTGGTTTCTGTTTTTCTCACTGATGCTTGAGTGATAAAGCAAGGTATATTTATTAAAGACTATTTCATGTCTATCAGGTCTATTTATCTAACATGGTAAGTCTGGGAAAGCAAACATGACCAGCTGAGCTGAAGATGAAATGTTTTACAAGGATATTGAAATGAATGGATAAAACAAATTAATTCCTATTCAGATGACTTAATTTGTTTAATTGAGTAACCAAAAACACTTATATAGGGATCTCCTTTAAGATAAGATCTTACTTTGACTCCTAGCCAGAAAGGGCATCTGAAATTTCTCCACTATCAAGCCATAGTTCCCGAAGAGGAAATGGAGCCAAGATTTCACTTCTGTCCATATAACCTAAGAAGTATTTGACTGTGAAGTACTGTCAGATAGGCCAGTTTGGGAAGAACATGAGCTGTTAGTATTTTGTACGTAACACTCTGACCATCTTATTTATGTGAATTAAAGAGGTAAGCCAGGAGTGAGGAAAACAGAAAATAATAGAGAACAAGTCACCATAATACATAATAATAAAAAAGACCTGGCTGGTGTAGCTCAGTGGATTGAGTAAGGGTCTGCAAACCAAAGGGTCGCCAGTTCAATTCCTAGTCAGGTCACATGCCTAGCCTCTGGGACAGGTCCCCAGCAAGGGGCACATGAGAGGCAACCACACATTGATGTTTCCCCCTTTCTCCTTCCCTTCCCCTCTCTGTAAAAGTAAATAAATTAAAAAATCTTTTTTTAAAAAGCAGGTTATATTTATGGATAAACCACGTAGCTGTACCCTATTTTTTAAAATGATACAGCAGAATATATTATCAGAGACTCCTATAGAGGACTCTTAATTTAAAAAAATTATCTCAGTCAGATGAGCACTGAACACTATAGATGTCACTACAGATAGATCTCTGCTATTGGTTCACCCTGCTTAATTTTTTTCTTGGGCTTTTGGTCAAGGCAATAAGCTATTTATGGTTGTGCAACAAATGTCTCCTGTTTTCTTCACTAAAACCAGGGTAACATATTGAATGTATGAGAGGAAAGTTTGCTTTGACATCAGAGTAATACTCTCTAGTACATTCATCCTGACATTTTATTTGAGGGCCTTCTCTGGGCAAGTCAGTATCTTATAATAAATATATAACTGCTCTAGCAGATATATTACCATATTTTTCAGAGTATAAGATGCACCTTTTTACCACATTTTTTACTTCAAAATTTTTTCCCTATTTTCCTCCTCTAAAATCTAGGTTCATCTTATGGTGTGGACCCCAGACGCACCTAGGTTTTAGAGGAGGAAGATAGGGGGGAAATTTTGAAGCAAAAAATGTGGTAAAAAAAGTGTATATTATAGTCCAAAAATATGTATTTTTTTCTCTGAAAAGAACCATTGTTGTACCAGGGTAAAATTACC
>NC_040904.2:58276491-58430252 GCF_004126475.2 Phyllostomus discolor | reverse complement strand
TGTAAGTTGTGTCTTGCTTTTTGATTGACAACATATCAGAAAATGCCAATATTTTTTATCATTTCAAAGACACAACATTATATCTTGTAGTAGTTTGACAAAATTAGCACTATGGCATGACACATTTTAGCATTGATTTTGATTCTAGAGTCTTTTTAGAAATACTGGAGATATTTGAAAATTATCTCCAGCTTAGTAATAAAAAAGTTAGTCCTTCTTATGGATAGAAGTTTCCAAAAGAAACATTACTCTCCTCTGATGCTTGATTTTCTTGGAGAATATCCTGAGCAATTGTCAGTCTGGCTCAGCTATAAAAATACTAACCAAGGCCTCTGCATTCTAATAGGTTATTCTTAAGATACACCTACATTTGGGCCCCTACTAATTGAGTGTAGGAGCCATATATGTTATTTTCCAAACCCATATATTTCTGTTGTGCTCTTATAATAATTACAAAATATAATTACACATTGTAAAATTTTAAAAACATATCAAGATACTTGCTTCTACAAAATACTGATTAGAATGCTCTAGAAAGGCTTCATAAATACGAATTACTAAAAGTTTGACTTTAGAATAAGGTATATTGACAACAAGATTATTTTGTCAAGGGAAGGGCATGGGGATTGTTTACAAAAATCTAAAAGGATGCTATGCTCAGATTTCTTTACAAGCATTTTCAAATTCTTACTTTAACAGTGTTTTAAAGTTGTTAGAGAAAACATTATTCTGATCACCAGATTTATACACTGAGGAAAGAGCTTGGTTCTAAATCAAAAGATTAGTGAATAAAGGTATATTCGTAACTTTTTTTAAAGCATAATAATACTAGTACTGCAAAATGCACTAATCTAAAATGTTGTTTATACAAAATTCAACTGTAATTTTATCTATTCAAATACCAGCCATCAGCCATCATGGACTCAGCAAATAAACTTTCTAAAAAGTTTTGGTTTTTACAAGGTTTCTACATACCAGTTCACTTAAAAGAAATGAAAGCTTTGGAAACAAACCCATGAAATAACATACTAATAAAAATGCACTTCTTGGCACCTTTCCTGTGATCACCCTAGGGATAATATGTCTGCCACTCCACAGCAAGCATAAAATTTTATGCTGACTTTCAAGCAAAATACCAGTGTAATTGACATGTACTACTAATCAGATAAGTATAACACATGATCATTTCTTTTCCTCTGTGACTAAGAGTGGTATGCTTCAGTGGTTCTCACAGCATGCATGAGGCCACCCTCTTATATGCACATAGGTGTTCAAGTAATACACTGTGAATACCTGCATGAGGCACTCTACCCAGATGTGGTGAAGTAATTGAAGCAATTGCCATGTGGTTGCTGGCCATCACATCTGTATATTTCTCCAGACTGCAATCAGTACCAGATGTTCTACCAGATGATGGTTTATGATGCCACAAGGTATTTCTCACAATCCTAGTGAGGATGCAAACCCCATGTTAACTTTATCTGTCTGTATGACAGCCAGAACCAAGAGGAAACAGTGTGGTGACCAAAGAAACTCATTTGAAGAGCTCTACTCATTCTTTCCATGTTAATAGATACACAGGAAGAAGAAAAAGGTAACAATCTCAGTATAACCACAAAAGTCACTAGACTTAATAAAATTCTCTAATCTCATGCCATTGTCCAAATTCTTTATATTTGAACTATTACATCAGCCACTGGTGAATATACTAAAATTTTGGCTTAAGTATATTGCGTATTTTAGTTCTGTTCTCTTAATTTTGTAATATATATTTGAATAATTGCAGAGGGCTCTATAATTTTCACTCAGAACATACTTTTATAATTGTATTAATTCTACGTCTATGTTTTAAGTAAATATGTGACCTACTTGTTGATATCATTTCAAGTACCTGTCTTCTCTGAAATACTTTTGTAAAATCATTCATTTCATACATATTTATTGAGTACCCTCATGTACCCAACAGTGTTATAGTCTTTGAAGATACAATAAGTAAAATAGATGAAATCTCTGTCCTTATGCAACTAACATTAAAACAACAGATTATATTTTCATGTGGGAGCTTACATTCTATTAAAGAAATGCATTCTAATGATCTACTATAAAATTAACACCCATGTATAGAAGAGTATCAAGAACATGAGATGTGACTGAGAAGAGTGACAAGCGTTCCTTCCTGCTCAGGAAGTTGATCTGGCTCTTCAGGGCAATGGCCTCAGAAGCCACAGTGATTTTGCCAGCTGTGTTGTTGGCCTGTTGACTCACTCTCAGTGCTGAAGGAAAGACAGAGCTGCTGTCATCATGCAGACAACTTCAGCTATGGTACTTCTTTAAAGAGTCTAAATCCTCCTCAGGGGCCAGTATCCCTAAAGGCTAGAGACATGTTGGGCCTTGGTAATGCATGATAAACAGCTCCAGCCTGGATTGACTCTAGGGAGTGAGCAAGATCCTGACAACCTCCTCAGGTCATAGCTAGAGCCAAGTATACTGACCCTTCAGAGATCAAATGAGACTGATTAAATTGACTTAGCCATTGAGTAGACATCCCAGTTCTTTCTTGGCTAACTTCAGTAAGTTTCCTGGCTCCATTTCTTCTGTGCCTCGGATGAAATTCTCCAGGAAAGGGAAACCTCTGGCTGGCCAGGAGCTTTAAGCCTTGCCTGGCTTGTATCATCCAGGGAAAGCAGGAATGTCTAGAGGGCAGTAGTGAGCTGGGCTTGGAATTTAGTGTCTGGAGAGCAAGGCGTGTACCAGGCCAGGTTGTTGGCAATGGGCCTCTAGTGATGGGCCTTGGCAGGCCCTGCTGTCATTCTGTTGAAGATAAGTCATGAAACTATCTGAATGCACCCTGAGGTTATAGAGTTGTAGGATCTGACAAACTGAGAGTAATCCAGGGCTGGAAAGCAACCAGAGCTCTACCTAGAGGAAGTGCTTCTCTAAACAGGAGAGACATTTCAAAGGGTACTAGGTAGAGAATGGGTTAATGACTGGTGAAACGAGTCAGATGGTTTTAGGATTAAGATGAAGGAGAATCTCAGCAGCTCAACCCCAACTAGATCATGCAGAGCACTGGAAGACCCATTCTTAGGCTAGAGGAGTTCATGATTCTCAGTTCTGTCAAACTTTATAGTTCTCCACATAAAGGGCAAGTTATGAGGACTAGGTGACTTCCTAACACTTTTTACCCCATTTGGGTTTTCTCATTTTGAAGGATTAATATATTTATTTACTACCTTGTTACTGAGAACATGTGGCATAAGGAATGGGATTCAGAGGAATAGGGGCTGTTTCTACCTGTCACAGAGTGGAGCATGGGCTGTCTGAGATCAGGACCAGGAGTTTGAGACATTGCTGTACCTCCCACCTGCAAAGCATTGTAGCAAACTGGGAGAGAGGTGGCAAGCCCAGAGCAGGCCTTGCATTTTACTAATACAACTAATCTGGTGCTTACTCAATAGTTACACGGTGATGCGGATACTGGCCAGCAGTGTCTGCAGCAATGTGGATGAGACAAGACAAAATTACATGGACTACTGAAGTCCTGTGGAGGGAAAGGGATGGCACAGCCACTCTCTCAAGGGAAGAGCACCCTGATCCTTGTCTTGACAAGCTTTTATTGGCCTTTATTGACAGCATACATCAAAGAAGGTTTTCATTCATTATACTTAGGTTTGCTTTAGGTAATTACTTTTCACAGATAGCAATGGAAAGGATGTTACTGATTACTTCTTATAGATTAACAAGGAAACAATGTTGAAAATGCAAGGGAACGATAAGAGTAATTGGTCTAGTTACACTTCAGTCCTTGGGAGAATCAGCACAGACTTCAGGAAGCTACTTTAAAGATATGCAGTAAGCATTTGCTGCCTCAACTCAGGGTGAGGGAGTTTTAGCAAGAGCAAGTCACAAAGCAGCCTAGGTATAATGCAGGCCTGGTTTCCCATGGGAGAACTGATCCATGGGTTTGGCATCCTGCATGCCACCATATGCCTATGGGCTTTCCCATAGGGCTGAGCTACATTTGCCATTCCATGTGGATAGGTTTCCTATAACATGGAACTCCCCTAGGTTAGCAAGGAGTTACTATAAGCTCTCTTCCTTGGTCTCTTCCATCCTACTTCGTCATAGAGGAAAGGTCTAATGTTTTATGAAACTCTAGTGTTTTACACTAGTGAGAAAACCAAAGAGTATCAATATTTATGGAGAAATAATAATAAAATAGAATCATGGTTTTTAGAAAGTTGTCCCTATTCTTACTACCTAAAGGTAGACCTTCTAAGTATTTTGACATCTTCTCCTGACTTTCTCCTCTGTATATTTCTCATTGTTTAAACCTTAATAAATATACAACTTTTGCCATTTGTTTTTAAAAATTTATCATTGTCACACAATTTTTTATTCACTAAAAGTATTGCATATTCAGCATTTTAATAATTGTATTATATTGCATGATCCAAGAGTTACTTACCAATTTATATATTGTTGGAAATTTATATTATTTCCAATTTTCCCACTCTGAATAATGACTCATAATTTGAAGTGATAACAACCAAATAAGGGTTTTTTACTAGAAGCTGGATTAGGGAAGGAATGGATCTTCCCCTAGAGCCTAAGGAGGAAGTACAAGCCTTATAAAATCTTAATTTTGAACTTCTGTCTTCCAGATCTGTGAGAGAATTCTATTGTTGTAGGTAATCTAGTTAGTGAAAATTTGCTTCAGCTTTCACAGGAAACTAGTACACTTGGTTGTCAGTTAATATTTCCAAGTGGCTAATGAACTCATCTGTATCAAATGATAAGAGTCCTCTCACCTTGGAAGATACTGATGATTTGCTGGAGATTCTGCAATGCCCTCCCCCCACACTGTCACCAACTCCATCCATGCATTTGTCACCTGTGTCAGTACCAAAGGTGTGACCTGGTGTTTTCCAGTTCTCCATTTATCTTCTCTTAATCATAAGGGGATGTATCATGACTAGTTAAGAGGTTTCAACTTTTTATGTTGGTGCTCTCTCTCTCACCTGTTATGTACTGATCACCTCTAGTTTTGCTCTTACAGTGGTTTCTCAGTAGCAAGTGATAGGTTAGTACCTAGTTTCTGCTTCCTATATCCTACCCAAATTATAAAAAGTGTTCCATAGTTGGTTAGCATCCTTATTGTCTACTTATTGTCTAGAATAATATGTAATATTACCCCAAATTATGAATACAGTAATCCATAGTCACCAAAACCACTTTATTTTATGATACATCTCATTGAAAGAAGATAACCAACTCCCCTAGAAGTTCCTTGAATTACACCAAGTGCTCCATTTGCACAGGCCCTTTTTGCTTAGATCCTCACTTCTTAAATCACATTTTTCCTATCTACACACATGGGAATCTTATGAGACAACAATGGATTGTCTTAGGTTAAAGAAAATTTTACTCATTAACCAATAGACTTAAAGAGAAAAGTGAGTGTAAGTCTTCAGTTATGGATACTTATTGGCACAGCAACTAAAGGACTTCTTCAAAACTATTAATAGATAAGTAAGTGCATCATGGGGAGATTAAACTTATTCTCTTAAAAAAGAAAGCATGGCAAAATAAAAGGAACTATAATTTTTGAGTCAGCCAGACATAAGTTTGAAACCTGGCTCAGTTCACTAACTCTATGAAATGTTTAGATTAGTTTTCTTGTTGATAAAATGAAGGTTAAAAATAATCATTTTTAGTTGCAACTTTAAAATAATATGGAACATTTCCATTAAAGTGCATAATACATAGCAGCCACTCTCTGCTGGTATTACAACTAGTGATTTTTAGAGCTGTATATATTATAATAATTCCCCCTTAGCTGAGGACAATATATTCCAACACCTCCAGTGGATGCCTGAAACTGCGGATAGTACTAAACTATACATGTATTATGTTTTTTCCTATACATTCATACCTATGACAAAAGATTAATTTGTAAGTTAGACACAGTGAGAGTTTGACAATAATAATAACAAAGTAGAACAGTTATAATGATATATTGTAATATGTGGTCTTTTTCTCAAAATATCTTATTGTACTGTACACACAACATGGATATGCTGGACAGAGAGATAATTCATGCCCAGGGTGGGACAGAATGGACTAGTACATAATTTCATCATGCTATCAGAATGGTGTGAAACTTAAAACACATGAAATTTTTCTAGAACTTTTCCTAGAACTTTACATTTAATATTTTTAGACTGTGGTGGACCAGGTAACTGAAACCATAAAACCAAAATACAGAGAAGAGGAGACTAGTCATGTGCCCCATAACAGAGTCTTGGTCAATGAGGAACTGCATATACAATGATGACCCTGTGAGATTGTAACGAAGCTGAAAATTCCTATCACCTAGTGACATCACAGCAGTTGTAAGGTTGTAATCCAATGCATTACTCACAGGCCTGTGGTGATGCTGGTGCTTCCAGTCATGGAAAAGTATAGCACATACGATAATGTGCAGTTTATAATACTCACTAATGATAAACAACTATGTTACTGGTTTATGTATTTACTATAGTATATTTATGTATAATTTATACTATACTTATGCTACAATGTATCATTACTTTATAGTATATATATTTTACTTATTAAAATGTTTTCTGTAAAACATTACGCTGTGTTAAACCATCAACAATCTCATACATCTTGTGCTTCTCCTGTGTCTTAATGGCATCGTTTTCTCTTGGGCTTTATTTAATCTCACATTGGCCTCTGAGCATGCAAAATCCATGGCTAATCTTGCCAATAAGTAGATATATCATATGATTGACCTGGAGAAAAAATTAAGAGTGATTAAAGACTATGGTGGTGGAAAATTAGTGAAGGTTATTGCCTCACCAGTCAGACATGTCCCATTGTACTATTGTTATAATCCTGAGGAGCAATAAGAAAATGATAAAGCTGTTAAAGAATTTTCTTCATTGAAGGCCATAATTCTTAAAAAAAAAACTCAAGAAGGGCTTAGATAATACATGGAAAAATTTCCAATGACTTAGGTTGAAGACCAGACACAGAAACATATTCCTCTGGCACTATGACAGCTATGACCAAGGCAAACATTTTGTGATGTTGAACTGAAAGCCTACAGCTGATTACAACATTAAGTTCACTGCTAGTTCTGGGTGGTTTACACAATCCAAGAATTGTAATGTTTTCATCATGTGAAAGTGAATGGTTAGTCTGTGAGTGCTGATATGAAAGCAATGGAGGAGTTTTTGGCAACTCTAGATAAAACTGATTGTGGAATAAAATTACTTGCCAGAAAAAATATTCCATATTGATAAAAACTCCCCATTATGGAAACAGTTACCTGAAAGGATTTTTATCCATAAGAAGGCAAAGTCAATGCCAAGTTTTAAGATTTCAAGGAGACGATAACAGCCTTGCTTGGGAGCAATGTTACAGGTTCTAGATTGAAACCCTTTGTAATTTGGCACAGTGCAAATCCCAAGGCCTTCAAGCCTACTAATAAGCACACAGGACTAGTGTACTACAGGAGCAATAAGAAGTCATGGATGACCTATCTTCTCTTCCAAGATGCCCTCCTGAATTGCTATGCCAGTGGAATACAGAAGTGCTGTTTGAAGTATAATTTATCTTTCAAGGTTTTGTTTATTATTGATAATGCTCCCAGACATCATCTTTTATTGGTGATTTTTATCCCTGTATATTAGTGGTATTTCTACCCCCTCATTGATTCAATCAATGGATCAAAGAGTCATAGCAGCTTTTAAGGCTTACTACCAATAGTCTGAGGTCCAGACTATTGCTGCAACTGAAGAAGCACTGAGAAGACACTGATGAAATTTTGGGAGGATTACAATGTATACGATGGCATTAAGAACTTGCTTAAGCTTAAGGTGATGTCATCAAGTAGTATTTGAGTGAAATCTGGCAGAAGATACTCAACAGTTTCATCTATAATTTCAAAGTATTTGCCAAACAAAGAAGACTGCAAAATCAAGAAAGCTGTGGTTTAGATGGCAAACAATTTTAACCTGGATGTGAATGAATCTGGCATTAAGGAGCTCCTAGAGGTGGTTCCTGAGGAATCAACTAATGAGGAGTTGTTGGAACTGGAGCAGGAATACCTAGCTGAAGAAGAGGAAAGGCAAAAAGAAATGGCAGGAGAAGAAAAAAGAGAACACATAAGAAATTTCACAGTGAGGAGTTTGGCAGATTTTGCAAACCTCAACAAGCTTTTTAAAATATTTGAAAACATGAATCCCAATATTGAACAATTTTAATTGATAGAGTGGAATGTTCATGGTGCAATGTCAGCTTATAAGCATATCTATGATGAAAAAAGAAACAACCAAGAAAACCACTGTGAACATATTTCTGAAAAGAGTAACACCTCTTCAAAAAGAGCCTGAGACAGGTCCTTCAGGGAGTATTCCAGAAGAAGGTATTGTTATCATAGGGGAGGGCAGCTCCATGCATGTTAAAGCTGCTGGAGATCTTTCAGTATGACAATATGTAGAGGTGATTTGGATTCTGTGTAGGCCTAGGCTAATGTGATGTTGGTGCCTTAGTGTTTGCCCCCAAAATTAAAAATTAAAAAAATAGAAGAAAGTTTATAGAAAAATTTAAAAAAATGGAAAAGAGAATAGTTTTGTATAGCTATAAAAGGTGTTTGGATTTAAAGCTAAATGT
Source organism: Phyllostomus discolor (assembly GCF_004126475.2). NCBI lineage: Eukaryota > Metazoa > Chordata > Mammalia > Chiroptera > Phyllostomidae > Phyllostomus > Phyllostomus discolor. The sequence goes on along the minus strand of NC_040904.2, from coordinate 58,421,567 downwards.
TATTACAGTACAAAAGAGTTAAAAATGTTTTTAAAATTTATAAAGCTTATAAAATAAAATAGTCATCATAAGCTATTATTGAAGAAAGAAACATATTTTTAAACATATTTATTGTAGCCTTACAGTATTGTGTTTATAAAGTCTACAATAGTGTATAGTAACATCCCAGGCCTTCACATTCACTCACCACTCACTCACTGACTTACCCAGAGCAACTTCCAGTCCTGCAAGGTCCATTCATGGTAAGTGTCCTATATATATGTACAGTTTTCTATACTGTATTTTTATACCTTTTATGCTGTATTTGTACTGTATATTTTCTGTTTAGATACACAAATACTTATCATTGTATTACAACTACCTACAGTATTCAGTATTGGAACACACTATACAGACTTGTAGCCTAGGAACAATAGGCTATATCCCATGTATCCAAGGTGTGTAGTAGGCTGTATCACCCAGGTTTGTTTAAGTTCAGCCTGTGATGTTCACACAATGATGACATCTCCTAATGACTCATTTCTCAGACCATTTCCCAATCACTAAGCAGTGCATGACTGTACAGTTCCTTCTACTGATAACCAAATACCCTAACACTAGCTTTCTGAAACAATAAAATAATTTCTCCTGTTGTTGTGGGCTGGCTTGGCATTTCTTCTGGTCTGAGCTGGCCGGCTCCAAGGGAACTAGATGATCTAGGGTCTCAACTGGGAAAGATAGGATGCTGGAACTTTCCTCTCCATAGGGTCTTTCATCTTCCAGTTGGCTAACCTGGGCTTGTTCAGATGGTGGCAGAAGGCTTTCTAGAAGCAAAAATGTCAATCCTCAATAGGCAAACACTTTTCATGTGTCTCCTCATGGTCCATTGACTAGAGCAAGTTACCAAGTCAAGTTCAGATTAGAAAGGTAAAAATAAGACTCTACTACCTGATGGGAAAAGCTACCAAATCACATCTCAGAAGCATACACACAGAGAAAGAAGGAATTGTGCTCACTTTTTTTTTTACAATCTGCCACAAAAGCCAATGAAAAAAATGAAACTTATGGATATAAAGTAGCTCACTAATTTCAGGCATGACTGGTGCAAAATTGTGAAAATATCTATCTATCCATCTTTATTCATATAAAATGCAAATAAAATATAAATTTAACATGATTTATGAAAATACATGAATCATCTGCACTTCATTCAGAGAAAAAAGCTGCATTTGAGAATCATCTTATTCATATGAATGCGCACAGCTAATTCTAATGTTAATAAGGCTCTTGTGGGTTCATCCAAGAGCAGAATTTGGCCCACTGTGTATGCCACTCACTGCCTTTATTTACATTATAAATTACCACATTTTATTATGTCTACTACCATATCATTTCCATGTTAGTCTATCATTTTAATATAATATGTTAAAATGGAATTAGCAATTAAATTACTACAACATTATTCATATAACCTAAAGTATTTGACCTCAATCTCTTGAAGCAGGGGGATTCATAATCGACTAAATTTCTATGTACAATATGCATGGACTTCTTTAATTGTACACGGTATTTCCTTGATGTGGATATGGTCAGAAATTCTGCTTTAATTCTATTCATTTCTTATAAAGGGGACTAAGCTGTATTTGGGGCATCATTTGAATCATTCAAGTTCTTGTTTAGATTACCAGGTTTGAAGATGCTTGCCCCACAGAGTCTCTCTACTTCATTTAAATTCAGTTATCTTCAATTTATTTTCTTCTTTTTAGCATGGTTATAACTTTATTTTTTAAATTTTATTTTATTGATTATGCTATTACAGTTGTCTCATTTTCTGCCCTTCATTCCTCTCCACCCTGCACACCCTCTCCCAACCCACATTACCCCTCTTTAGTTCATGTCCATGTGTCATAAGTTCTTTAACTTCTACATTTCCCATACTTTTCATGCCCGCTCCCTGTCTATTTTCTACCTACCATCTATGCTACTTATTCTCTGTACCTTTCCCCCCTCTGTCCTCCTCCCACTTCCCTGTTGCTAACCCTCCATATGATCTCCATTTCTGTGGTTCTGTTCCTGTTCTAGTTGTTTGCTTAGTTTGCTTTTGTTTTTGTTGTAGGTGTGGTTGTTAATAATTGTGAGTTTGCTGTCATTTTGCTATAAAAGTTTTTTATCTTCTTTTTCTTAGACAATTCCCTTTAACATTTCACAATATAAGGGCTGGTGATGATGAACTCCTTTAACTTGACCTTATCTGAGAAGCACTTTATCTGCCCTTCCATTCTAAATGAAAGTTTTGCTGGATAGAGCAATTTTGGATGTAGGTCCTTGCGTTTCAGGACTTGAAATACTTCTTCCCAGCCTCTTCTTGCCTGCAAGGTCTCTTTTGAGACATCAGCTGACAGTCTGATGGGTACTCCTTTGTAGGTGACTGTCTCTTTATCTCTTGCTGCTTCTAGGATTCTCTCCTTCATTTTTACCTTGGCTGACGTAATTATGATGTGCCTTGGTGTGTTCCTCCTTGGGTCCAACTTCTTTGGGACTCTCTGAGCTTCCTGGACTTCCTGGAAGTCTATTTCCTTTGCCAGATTGGGGAAGTTCTCCTTTATTATTTATTCAAATAATGTTTCCACTTGTTGCTTTTCCTCTTCCCCTTCTGGTACCCCTATAATTTGGATGTTGAAATATTTAAAGGTGTCCTGGAGGTTCCTAAGCCTCTCCACATGTTTTGAATTATTTATTCAGTCTTTTCTGTTTGATTGTTTCTTTCTTCCTTCTGATCTACTCCATTGATTTGAGTCCCAGTTTTCCTCCCATCGCTATTGGTTCCCTGTGCATTTTCCTTTATCTCACTTAGCATAGCCTTCATTTTTTCATTTAATTTGTGACCAAATTCAACCAATTCTGTGAGCATCCTGATCACCAGTGCTTTGAACTGTACATCTAATAGGTTGGCTATCTCTTGGTCGCTTAGGTGTTTTTGCTGTGGAGCTTTGATCTGTTCTTCCATTTGGACCTTTTCTTTTTTCCTTTTTTTTTTTTTTTTTGGTCTTGTCACACCTATTATATGTGAGGGGCAGAGCCTTAAATGTTCACCAGGGCAGGGCAACCCAGTCACTGGGTTGTGATGCTGTCTGTGGGGGAGGGGTCCGAGATGGAGCAATGGCGCTTGCTCAGCTCTCTGTTCGATTTCAGTCCCTTCCACAGCTTCCCCCAAGCAAACTGGGCTCTTCTGGTGCTGGTTCCTGTGTGGGTGGGCTTGTGCACATTCTAGGACCCTGAGAGTCTCTCCAACGAACTCTCCTGTGAGGCTGGGAATCTCTCCCTGCGCCTCAACCCTCACAGGTGTTTTCAATCAGTGCCGCGAGGCTCTATTTCCCAGTGCTGGGACCTTGGGACCTCTGGGTCAGCCAGCCACCTTGCACACAGTGCCTGGCTTCACAATTGCCACCTCATTGAGTCTGCCCATTGCCAGTACGGGACTGGGGTCTGCCAGCCGCTGACTGCACACCCAGTGTCCACATGCTGTGGTCTTGTGCACCCAGTGTGCCTTGTGCACCTGGTGCCACCCCTTTTTGTGCCTGGACCCCTCTCCTCGAGCTGCCTGACTATGCCCTTCCTACTAGTCTGGATGAATGTGTCTATTTTAACTCCTTGGTTGTCTGACTTCCATACAGTTCAATTTTCTGTCAGTTCTGATTGTTATCTTGTTTCTAAATTGTTACTGTCCTTATTTTGGTTGTGCGAGGAGGCACAGCGTGTCTACCTATGCCTCCATCTTAGCCAGAAGTCTCCTAAATTCAGTTATCTTCAATTTATTTTCTTAATTTATTTTATATAACTATTTGTAATTTCTATCACATAATCATATAAAAAGTAATATGCTCTTCATTACTTTCATGTTTGTTTATATACATATATGTTGGAAGCTCTTGTGAGGTGAGGACTATACTTTTTATGTCATTGCATTTCTTGTAGTATCAGTTAATCTAGTAAGTGCTTAGAATAGTGTGTGATACTATTACTTCCTTAGGGCTGCTGAAATAGAGCCCTAAAAAAGCTTCAAGTCATGTATGGGGTGGCTTGAAACAATAGAAATGTATTTCTTCATAGTTCTGGAGGCTAGAAGTCCAAAATCAAGTTGTAGGCAGGGCCCAGCCCTTTCAAAGACATGTGGGGAAACCAACCTTGTCTCTTCACAGCTTCCAGTAGTTTTCCAGCAATCTTTGCTCTTTCTTAGTTGGCACCTGCATAACTCCAATCTCTGCTTTTATCATCCCTCGACATTCTTCCTGTGTGTGGGTGTGCTTTCTTCTCATGGACATCTTCTTACAAGGACACCAGTCATCTTGTACACTGGTATGATTTCATGTTAGCTGATTATGTCTGAAATGCCCCTATGTCCAAAAGAGGTCACATTCTTGAGGTTCTGGAGGTTAGAACTTCAACATATCTTTTTGAGGGCATACAATTCATCCCATAAATGTAAGTAAATAACAAATATTTGTGGAATAATAAAGAAATATGGAATTTGGCTAGATGATTTTTTAATGGATTTCTACTAAGTTTACAAAAAAGTTGTGGCTGAGGTAGATGAATGAGGACAGAACATTATCAAAAAATAATTTATGAGGTTAAATTCTTTTAAAAAACCTATTGGAAAATGTTCAACCTCACTAGTAGAGAAAAAATATGTAGATTCATAGCACAATCATAGGGGTCAAAAATTGTACTTCACAACATGGAGAATAAGAAACAGCATATTTTTGCATTTTCTTTGCAATCACAATTTTAGTTTCTTAGGAAAGTTTGTTGTGATCTTTTTTCATAGGTCATATTGCTGTACTGTTGTGGTTTATCAACCACCATGTTTTTTGCATTGATGAAAGTTTGCTGCAATTCTGATTTCATATATATTTGTGTTAATGCTTGATTATTGCTTTCACCAGTGGGTCTTAAGTTCCAACATGATTGTTTCTATTTCTATTCCTCTTTATATCTGTAACACTTCCTTAGCACTTGATAGTAAGTGCTCAGTAAGTTTTTGTTGATAAATGAATAAAGGAATTGGTGAAATAGCTGTAGAAAATATTTGTTATTGTACTTGTTATAGATTATTATATACCTCCATATATTAGTTTATTTAAATTATTATAGATTTTAAAATGTTTGTTTAATATTGTTAAATAAAACATAAGCAAGGTTACAAGGGCAATATTTATTTATTTAGGTGAACCAGGTATTTTCAAGCAATTTACCAGCACTCAGTTGCACATAAACACTTAATATGCTAATTACAATTACTCATTGTGTACTCATTGTGTGAACTCTTTCTCCTGGAAGGACTGTAAGTAATCCCAATTTAAGTACCTAGATGCACGTAAAAGTCATAATTCTAAAATTTGTATATATTTTTATATTAATTTTAAATTTATGTTCACTTGTTTCTCCCATATTTAGTCTAATTTAGTGTTTTCCGTATACCCTGAAATTAGACTAGGACGTACTTTACACACACACAACCCCCCACACACACCAGAGCCAGACTGACACTAATTATTCCTCTTCAGTTCCAAGTAAATCACATTGTCCTTATAATTGATGGAATCACCTTACTAATCCATGCTGCTAAAAATGAATTAACTTGTTCTGATATTTTAGAGAATGTCTAATTATTTAATTATCTCTATTATGTGAGTAAAGCTATGGTGAATTCCCTTCCTAGAGTCGTCATGTTCTTCCTTAGGGATAAGCTTCATTTGAATGTACAGCAAGCTCATGAACACACACTCACATATCATAGTGATATAACGTTACAGAGCAATTTTAATTAAAACTATTGAGAATATGTTGTTGTTGTATTTTAAAATCATCTTCCTCTGAGAATGATATAAAATGGTGATGTGTGTACTCCAGTGGGAGACCCAGCACATGTTAGCTTTTAGTCACTTTCCTGAGACCAGGCAAAGGTTCATCTTCAATCCCTGGCTGGGTTCTTATGGGAATAGAAATTCCACGCTCTTGGCTTGACATCACTGCCATTTTCAAATGTTACCATGGTGATCACCTATGCAGCATTACTAACCCTTCTCACAACAGCTCAATTTGAGTTTCAAGTTTCACATTTCCATGATTATGGGAGGGTAATTATTTCATTACTCAAGGGAAGAAGATTTAGGAGGTAAATAGCTCTTCATTAAATCTTAAATGATTCTAGTCTTTTTGGGCCACAGAAATGCCAAATATTAAAGTGATGAGATTCAAAAGAGTAAAACATGACTGGGAATTGAAAAAAATTCAATTTTTGAGTAGTATAATCATAAATATTTTTTCTCTAGTGAAAACATGTTGTGGAAAGTACAAGTATATTGTGTCAATAATTCATGATTTTAAATAATTTCCCTGTAAAATGAGTGTATGAAAATGTTTATATATTTGAATAGAAATGCCTATAAAAAGAGAGATTTATAAACTGACCTGGCTAGGGGGAAGGTATTGTCATATTCTATAAAGAATGTTTTTTCTTTGCATCTAAATTAGGATATTATTATAAAATAAAGGATTTTCATTGCACTGATGATTCTTCTATAAAGAATTGTTGTTTTTTATATACTGAGGTCTGAAGCTGATACAGTTGAAAATAAATATTTATGAGCAGTATTTCAAAGTATACTTGATTTTATAAAATGCCATGGGAATGTTGAGGATTAAAGATATTTGAAAAGTATTTAAAATATAAAAATTAGCTGTTTACGCCATGCCGACCCACTGAAATACAAAAGAGAGCAGGATGAATTTAAATGTCCAAACCACAACTCTACTGGAAGAGATCTTGAAATGCCATGAATTCTTAAAAAGATTTTATTTATTTATTTATTTTTTAGAGAGAGGGAAAGAGAGGGAGAGAAACATCTATGCAAAAGAGAGACTTCAATCAGCAGCCTCTTGTATGCACCCTAACCCAGGACCCAACCTCTAACCCAGGCATGTACCTGACCGGGAATCAAACCCATGACCTTTTGCTTTGCGGGATGACATCCAAACAACTGAACTACACCAGTCCAGTCTGCCATAAAATTTTTATAGCAAAAATGTTTTGCTGACCTGTACTGTATTTACCTACGTTTTGCCCACTACAGGACAATTTTAACCATATTGTGTTCTTTGTAAAGATGTTTTCACATTGTTTTTGCGCTGCCTCTGCAAAGAAAGTCCACTAAAGATTTTAAAAGATAATTAGATATACATGGGAAGTTAACTCTTATGTGACAGAGAGTGTGAAGTTCAATAATAGTGATTTCATTTTGACCTGTCTGAGATTCTGCAGTTGTAGGATGCCCAGACTTAGGGAGGGCAAGAAGAAATCCATCAGAATATTATTTCAGAGGAAGGACAATATTATTTTTAGCCCATTTCTCCTTCTTAGTCTTGAATATTTCCCACTGTTGCATTAATTTATCTGTAGTGGTGACAGTTTTTTCTTTCTTTTTAGTTTAGAGGAAAGAAAATTAGTCAGAATTAATTGTTAGAAGACTCACTGATTGAGTAATTAATTAATTAAAAATTATTCATCCATAAACCTCTGGAGAAGTGAAATGGGAAGGTTAAGAGATTCAGAGTGGCTGTAGTCATCAGTGCCTCTTCGCTTATTATTTATACGTAATCCATTAAACATTCACTTCTCAGAACATACAGACTGTAGGGTGAGCAAACACATACAGTAATTGTCCACTACCGAGAAAATCATGTAAGTCGTAGAACCACTTAAGGGGTTTTAAGGCTTTAAAATCATCATCCATTGTTTTAATACAAATAGAGCCCTCTTGACTCTGCAAAGCCCTGAGGGGGATGGATCATGGTCCAGAGTAGAACAGCCAACACTTAAATAAAACACGTCCAGGTGAACTGGCTGTCCAGATGCTCCTCATCCTGTGTCTCCACCTATGATTTCTGATGGCCTGCTCTCATGGAAGTTAGGTCTGTGTCACTCTCTGAAGTCCCTTCCCCCAAACCTGTTCCTACTCTCTCAGGATCTTATTGAAGGATCATTCAAAATCCCACTCACGTTTTAAACAAAGTCATTTAGATATCTTCCATCCAAATGTTGCAAGTCTGTGTGTACATATGTGTGAGAGAGTCTGGGGTTGGGAACTTACCTTAGCCAACAAAAAGGCCCATAGAGTTGTTTACTTTCAAATGAGAACTGTCCCTTCTTTTAAAAAATTTGTGGAAGTATAGTTGACATATAATATTATATTACTTTCAGGTGTACAATAGAGTGCTTCAACATTTATATACTTTACAATGTAATCACTCCAATTAGTCTGATACCATGGAAAGTTATTTACAAGAAATTTCATCTGCAGCTGGGTGAAACTATAGCCAACTTTTAAAAGAACAGTTTTTCTCTACTCTAAATTTGTTATCTATAAATTTTGGTTAAAACAATTGCTGCTAGTGTCACCACTATGAACACAAGTATTTTAAAGTTTTGTCAATTATTCCTTAATAAAGATGAAAAAAAATTGCTGCCATTTATCTGAATGACAACAAAACTTTGAGGTTATATGCAGTTTTGCAAGTGTTAGAAATATAAATAAATAAGGAGTTTCTGAGTCAATAAGCTGAGAAAGCACCCAACTCAGAGCTTCTTACTTCAGGTTCTTTTCAAGCTGCATTAGTAGGACAAGCTAATGATCACAGGAGCTTAACATAGTGACTTGCATTTCTCACTAAAGTTTCCTGGGTGACACTTTCGAACAACTCTCTTTGATGTGGTGGTAGCTCACTGGACTTGTGGCTTTTCCATGAATGGTGCCACAGAAGAGAGAGAGAGTGGAAAGCTGGGCTCAGGCTTTTTGTTGGCTGAGCCTGGAAATCCATGTGTCACTCCCACTCATATTTTACACAGAACCACTATCCTGACATCCCACCTAACAGCCATGGGCTGTGGTCCAGGAAGAAAATGAGAACTAACATTGGTAAGTCCTAGATGAGTATCTGGAAAAGGGCAGGAGAACATACGTGGAAGAGGAGAAAGCCTAAGCCACAGAAAGGCACTTCTTTGTTCTCATCAGCTATCACTGAGGTTTTCCTATTTTATGCTTCTGTAGGATGGAGTCTGTAATGAGATGACAGCAAGCTTCCTGAAAATGAGAAAGCAGCCTGTGTTCCATAGCTTGTAGAGGACAGGAAAAGAGGCATGGTAGTTATTTGAAAGATACCAAAACCATGCCCTTTGAAGTGAAAGAAAACCAATCTACCAAATAATACAGTGCCTGCCTAATGCAGTACTGTGAGAGGTGTCACCATTCTACTCAGTGTGGACTAATGGCTACTACCAAGTCATTACTACCTGAGCAGGAAAATTAACTAAAATAACCTCTTAGTTTCATTTTCTGCTAACAACTACCAACTACCCTAATTAATTGCCAAAAAAACTGTTAATAACCATGTCATCATAGACCATCATGTAAATGAGCTTTAAAAAGTAAAATCTGAAGAGCAATCTTGCCATTAATTTATCTGAACTAATTATAATGTAGGAATAATTCTCACAGCAGGTGAAAACCAAGAAAAAGCATGCTTTTGCAGGGAAGCAAAACATTTTAGATTTGACATCAAAATTTTGGAAGAAACAAAGAGCTTACTTTTTACCACAGGAGAGTATTTTAAGTTTATTATTTTTGTTACAATCACATTTTAATGAAATATTTGCAAAAATATCAAAGGGCTACAGAAGACTGTTTTTAATGGTGACAAAATGTATCAGATTCTCATTTTATTTTCATGAAGAAATTATTTCCAGATTCAACAAGACAGAGAAGGTGTTATATTTGAGAATCAATGGAAATTCATAAATTGCTGTTTTGTTTTGGTGCCACTATAATTTATAGCTATGAAATGTAGAATATGTTATTTCTTAGGAAGGCATCCTGGTGTATAACAGGTGACAGACAGAAGTGCACTGCAGATGCATGCTTTTTAGCCATATGGGTTTGGGTCTGCTACTTTTACTTCTTGCAGCCACAGGAAGCAAAATTTGTTTCAGGACAAGCTATTGTGGGGTGTAAGGAGCCTCTCTGTTCTTGACATATGGTAAGTGTTTGTTGTAACTATTACTTTTTAGTTTCTGTGGAATAACTTCTCTTAGTTTTTACCATTGTAACAATGGTTACTCACATTTTTTTGAGTTTTATTGCCTTTCCTTTCAAGAGAAAACCCTGTATTTATAAACTGATTTGTCCTATTATGTTAAAAAGTATTCAGAAAAATTCCAAAGAGGACTATATCTGAAAGTTTTATGAAGGATTTAAATAATAAATATTCTTATAAGTCTTTCTATAAGTAGGTGGTAGTTTTAAATTCTGTGTGTAGTGAAATCAAGTTTTTTTTTTAAAGATTTTATTTATTTTTAGAGAGGGAAGGGAGGGAGATAGAGAGAGAGAGAAACATCAATGTGCGGTTGCTGGGGGTTATGGCCTGCAACCCAGGCATGTACCCTGGCTGGGAATCGAACCTGCAATACTTTGGTTCGCAGCCCGCGCTCAATCCACTGAGCTATGCCAGCCAGGGCTGAAATCAAGTTTTTAAAAATTTAATTTGCCATGAGTGTGAAAAGTTGCAGAGTCAGCGTAAATAGAACAAAAGCTATATACTTTGATAATTTAGTTCTCCATGGGAGTATAACTAAAAGAAACCCTTTAACATTATCTAGAAAAGGAAGATTCTCATGAACTTCATTTACATTGCCCATTCCAACCTGGGACAGAGAGAGAGGTGTAGGAAAGCACAAGGAAGCGTAAGTCACAGAAAGTCATTATTTTAAAGAAAATATCAATGGAAACTTTACTGTGATACATTTCTGTAGGGTTTTGCTTCATTTTGATTTCAACAAATAAAAATCTGGAGGGTAGGCTTACTAATAACCTCATCTAGCCCAAACTCATATGTCCATGAAGTGTTAATATCTTTTGTTAAGAAAATTACCCAAAACTTGCAAATAAAGCAGAGAATGACTGATGACTTTTCATTGTCCTTGTTTAACAGATTCAACAAACAATTAATATTGTAGGAGAATGCACCTGTATTAACTTATTTGCTAGTTAATCATATTTTTTACCATTTTCCATTGACACATTAACTTGTGTGTTTCTGGTTGATAGAAAATATGATGCCAAATGTTGTAGTTAATTTTCTGTATAGAACATTAAGCAGTTTTTTATTTATTAGCAAATCCACTTCAGCATTCTTTGACTATTGCTTTTTTAATAATTTTTTAAAATTTATTTTTATTGCATTTATTCCATTACCATTTTATCCCCCTTATACCTTCTTCCACCTCCACCCACCTCATACTCCCCGCAGTCACTATGCTCTTGTCCATGGCCATGAGTCCTTTTTCTTTTCTCAGTCCTTCCGGTCTCTAACCGCATTCTCAGAGACCACTAATGAACAAACTGAACTAACAAGCAAAGTAGAGACAAACACACAGGTAGAAACTAGGATGATTATTGTTAAAATAAATTATTCTGACATTTGTTAAAGGACAATAAAGACTGTAGTCAAGGGACTACTGCTATGGGGTTTTGCAGTAGGTAAAAAAGTACTGGACTCAACTTTGAGTAGAACAAGGAAAAGTGGAAATTTATAGCCAAGGAGCCGCCTATGGGAGCCAGTGGATGGAAAAGTACTAAGAGGAGATATCAAGGCTGAAGGGATTCTTACTAAAATAACAGGGTTTTTACTGAAGGCCTGTCAGGGTGATCAGTTATCACCTGGGGCATTATGGGAGATTGGATGTTAAAGATGGTTAGATATCGAGGATGGCAGTATCTTGTAAACTGATTCAGCAATATTCGTATTACAACTGGGTGATGCAAGCCAGTCAAGGATGGATACTGAGGCCCATGGCAGAGGTTTAGAGGGCTTAAAGGCACCTGACTCCAGTTAGATCAAGGAGAGTGTCACAATATAAATCTCTCTTAAAATCTCCTCTGAACTAAGCCTTCCATCTTGGTGGTTCCTTAATTAATTAATTAATGAAAATCTTTGGTATGTATTCATTTTATATTTATATGGGAGTCGTGCTTTGATTTTTAAAACTATATTTTAACCCCTCAATAATGAGCTCATTCTTATGTGAAGGTTTTTGAAATATAACTTTAAAAGTTAGGGAGGAGATAATGTCCTTCCACAGTAGACTGATCCAACTCTATGCTATTAGTCATTTTTTAACTGATTAGAGCATTATTTTATACATATAGTAAAAATATCAATATTTGCAATATGTTCAATTAAGCAAATAACACATTAAAAGTTTTTCTTAAGAAAATTTCCACATTTTAATACTTTAGGAGATAAGGGTTATAGCGAAGCAGTTAAGTAAAACTATTTCATGAGTTCTGGAAATGTAAGATGTGACATGATATGCATGGCATCAGTTTATGCCATCAAAACCATTTCATGAGTTCTGGAAATGTAAGATGTGACCTGATATGCATGCCATAACAGTACTGCTTATGTTGAGTGGTATTTTGATATTTTTAAAATAAATATGTTAATAAAGATAACAGCATAGTAGACAGAAAATAAAGTTTCTATACTTAGAGTTAGCATTACCAGTTAACGTAATTTTGAAAAATAAGAGAGTATAGAGATGAGACAGTGATGAGTACATCAAACATTTTATTTTTCCAGTGCTTTATATTCAACTCCTTTCATTCCTTTCACATATTAGTCTTGTGGAAACAAAAAAGAAAATGGGTAGTTTTAGGAGAGTTAGTTATAAAGGAGCTACTTATAAAGAAAGATATAAGAAAACCACAGGTGAGAAGCAGCCTGTAACAGTGGGTGTCTGTTACCCAGTGGGAGGGTATCCAATAGGTGCTGTGACCTTGAGCTGAGGGAGTTGATCCTACAGGGAAGAAACTGCAGGGATGAATGTCATGACTTTTTCCACCTCCTGTGGGTGCTCCCTATTGGCTACATTCAACCAGAAACCAAAAGATAAGATTGCACATTGATACAACTCATATTGGTCAGTTTCCTGATGGAACAGAGGAGATGGGCAAACATTGACCTACAAGGGAATATGGAAGATGTCCTGCACACCTGGTAAATATTCAACAAGGAAGTTAGTTACCAGTATATAGGATAAGAGAGGCCATCATTGTAAGTCTTTTCTACCTGGGATCAGAGGTTTGTGCAATCCAGTTTTGGGTCAAGGAAACATTTACGTGGCATGACAGCACTGCAGGTCCAGGGAGGAGATCGGGTCTGAAGGGTAGTAGGCAGTAAAGTTGGGGACAACTGTTTCCATGAACACAGGTCACTGAACTGAATTGTATTCTGAAAACAACAGAATTGGTGGCAGTGGGATAGTCCTTTTTAAATCGTCCAGTTTCTTAATGTGTAAAATTAGAGTGGTAATAGAATGAATGTTTTACTTTCACATAATTTGAAGTAGATAAATAAAAACAGGAACAAATTTTTCACCAGTTTTTATATTGCCTTACTTCTAAGTACTGTTTTTTTTTTTTTTTTAAGAACAGCTAAAACAGCATCTTTTGTGTCATATTATTAATCAGTGAAATCTCCCGGAAGGAGGCAATCAACACCAGATTGTTAGGGTCACTTTAATCAGAGCTGTAACAGTTTACTCTATGAAGTTGATATTTACTCTATACGTAATGAGGAAGCAAAAAGTGATAAAATGGTCAGCTGTAAGAATTAAGCATTTATATCCAAATGAGGGAAAATTTTATTTTAATTAGATCTTTCTCTTGAGTATAAAGAAAAAGGTAAGTTACAAAAGAAGCAGCTCAAGCTTAAGTAATTTGAACGTGTACTCGCTGACCCAAAGAGAGAATGAGGAGATTGGTATTTAACCTAAGGTCATGTGCATTTCTAGCCTGGGAGCCTGGAAGGCTTTCTCTGAATTTCACTCTAGAGATCAGTGCGTACAGCTTGATTGTCCCTGTCAAGTGTGTGCTTGGTTTGCTCTCTAGCTCGAATGCCTCTGCTGATTACTGGCAGCTTGAAATCGTCCTGAAAAAAGAATGAAGGCTCTTGATTAATCCCCATGCACAGTATCAACATATTATTGATTCATTATCAGAACATCGTGTATTATTTCTTGGCAACTGGGATGGGTTGAAAGCAAATTGACTTCTTCAAAACAGATACAGCCCAGTGAATATCCAAGTCTGGTAATTAATGTTCTTTTTATGGATAAAGTCCTTCCACTACATAAAATGCTGAAAATATTTCTTTTTTTCTGAGAAGAACTGTAGGTTTCAATAGCTCTGGTTTATAACACTAAAGTAATCTATTATTATTTATGTGTTTAGTTTCAAAAGCAGTAGATAAATAGGTAGTTTATGTTCAAGTGCATTTGACATTAAGCACTTTACTATATAGCTTTTATTTATTTTATTATTAAATGTATAGCTTTAAAGAGGCATGTAAACATTAATTTATTCATTAATCATTTATTTTCAACAGTCCATTTATTGAGGCCCCCTATATTCTATAGTAAGCACCAGGAATACGAACCTGAACAATCATGGCTTAGATTCAGAATTCACAAAGAACAGAAGATATATAAGTAATAGAAATATACACAATATAATGAAAGGATACTTAATTCTTATGGGGGATTTCAGAGAAAGTTGTAAGAGTGCCAGAGTCTCGGAAATAAATAGGTTCTACAGGAAGAGAGTAGGTTCTATAGGAAGAGAGTAGAACAGGTTCTACCCAGGAGAGAATAGAAAGAGAATTTGGGGCAGAAGAAACAGTTTATGAAAGAAAACTATTCATTTCCTGCAGAGCACTATAAGTAGTCAGTGTTTCTGAAGTGCACATTTCAAAAGGGAAGTATTGAGATATTAGGCTAGAAAGGTAGATGGACAGATTTTTGAGAGTCTGTCTTATTGCAAGGCAGGCTGGACTTTAGGTTAGTAGGCAATAGGGTTTTGAAGAGTGGAATCATGTTGAAAGATTACCCTGATACACTTGAGTGTTATATAATTGGAATTAAGGATTCTAGTCAGTCTGTCTATTAAAGCAGGAGAGTTGAGGAAATGCCTTGACAATGGAAGTGGAGGTGAAGACAGGGAATTCAACATATACTTAGGAGATATAACTGGAGAGACTTAATTCAAATTGGATTTTGGGAATAAAAGTGTTGTTTAGGATGACTCACAGGATTCCTTCTTATGTCTGTTCCCTACAATTTGAGGTAGAAATACACAATAGAACAAATACAATTGTAGTGGTAGGAAGTAGATGGAAGAGACAGTGTAGGAAATGATAGAAATAAGTAAATTTTTCACCTTGTTGACTTTAAGGGATGGGTGTCTAGTAGGCAATTAGATCTTTAATTTTTTTAATTTTCACCTGACTACATGTTCATTGACTTTAGAGAGAGGTGAAGGGAAGGAGAGAGAGAGGGAGAAAAACATATATGACAGAGAAACATCAGTTGCCTCTCACATGTGCCCCACCAGAGGACCAAACCTACAATCCAGGCAGGTAAGTGCCCAGACCAAGAATTGAACCTGCAACCTTTCAGGTTACAGGACGACACTCTGATCAATTTAACAACACTGGCTAGGGCAGCAATTGGATCTTTAAATCAACATTCAGGCATAGAAATTCAGGTCGGTAATGGAAAAGCCTAAACCACAGGCAGAACTAATAATAGTTCATATTACTGTAAGGTATAGGTATAATAGCTCTGTCTTAATAACCAAACCCAAATTAGTATAGGCAAAGGCATAAGATAGTCATTTGCAATTCCACAGTTTAACTATGTCCCCAGGAGTCATCTTTTTAAAAGTTGTATTATTCATACTCTCCTTTAAAGAATAAGTCTGCAAATATCGAATCACTAAAAATTAGACTCTAAAATACTACCATTTCCTCCTTTTTAAAACTTTTTATTTTGAAATAATTTTATGTTTTTACAGATATTGCAAAAATAGTACAGAGAATTTTTGTGGGCCCTTCATCTGACTTCCCTCAATGTTGTCTGGTTAGAATGATCAAAATAAGGAAATTGATATTACTATCACATTATTACCAAACTATAGACCTTCATATTTCATCAATTTTTATGTTCACTCATTGGTTTGTTGTTTTGGTACATAGTCCTAGGAGATTTTAGCACACTTGTAGATTCATGTAACCACTACCATAGTCAGGATACAGAATAGTTCCATTACTCCCAAAACTCTCTCCTACAAATTAAAAAAAATTAATATTTTATTTTTAAAAAGATTTTATTTCTTTATATTTTTTTATTTATAGAGAGAGGGGAGGGGAGGGAGAAACAGAGGAAGAGAAACATCAATATGTGGTTGCCTCTCAGGTGGCCCCCTCTGGGGACCTGGCCTGCAACCCAAGCATGTGCCCTGACTGGGAACTGAACCAGCAACCTTTTGGTTTGCAGGCCCATGCTCAATCTACTGAGCTACACCATCAGGCTCTCCTACAAATTTTGAGTCATTCCTCTCCCACTCCACCTCCTAACAAATACTGATCTTTTATCTATCTTTATAGGTCTTCTTGAGAATATCATAGAAATGAAATCATATAGTAGGGAACTTTTTCAGAAGACTGCGATTACCCAGCCTAATGCTTTTGAGATTCATCGAAGTCATTATGGATATCAGTTACCAACCCTTTTTAATTAAAAATTAAACCCACTTGCAAAGCCTGCCTCTGCTCTGCAATTACTTTGAGATTTTGGACACTCTAATAAGTGATGATTAATAAATGTTAATACTTCATTTGTCTCCCTAAGACTGAAAAATGACCATAATATATTCACATGCACAAAGCCATGGGGGTCACTCGTGGAGGCAGCCTTAATTGTACGAGCTGAATATCTCACCTGGAGTCACACAGAAGCCAAAATAGACAGTGAGTAGAGACAATTCTCAGAAGGTAGATACCTCCAAGGTGGTGTCAGCTCAGGACCTGAGTTTCCCATGGCTACATAAGGCAAGGGGTTAGAGCCAACCAAATGATGAGACTGAATTACAGAGCCTGGCAAAGAAGTGCATACATGTGATAGGACGTCTGAATGGACTGAGGTTGGAGCATCTCTGTGGTTCTGTGGTTCCTGGTCTTCCCAGAGAAACTGGCAAGAGTCTACGAATACAGCTTGTGCTTCGACTGCAGCAGACAATTCCTTTTGCAAGCATAAATAAACATTTGATCCTACAACTGTGTAGCAAATACTTCGGTAACTGCTAGAAATGCTGGGCAAGGTCTCTGGCTGCCAAGCCATGGGGCTCTCTGACTAAATGCAGGAGAGCGAGTCCCCATATGGAAAGAAGCCCAGTGTTCTGTGTGTAGGGCTTCCTCCAAAGCTGAATGACAGGCCGTCTGCACATCCACTTTTGCTACATTTTAAAACTCTTAAAGCCAGGACTTGAATACTTCTGCTTTGGATTAGTGGCCCAAAAAATCATATTGATCCAGTTCTACACAAAATGATCAAAATCATGGTGAAGAGGTAGAAACCCGAAAAGCTTGCCAAACTGCTGGTGAAGAATATGAGGAATGGTGGCCCCTAAAATACATGAGTGGAGGTGAGGCTATATAAAAACTGTAATTAACACTTTTTCTCATTTCATCCCAAGTGTTGGGCCTCCATCTCACAAGTGAAATGTGACACTGAAACTAGAACGACTGCCTGATGTAGGCAGCCAAACATCTAGAACTTTATAAGCCAGGAGCACGGGATGAAACCCATCTTAGCACATCAACAACCACAAGAGATGAAAAATCTATTCCCAAATTTGCTTTGTTAGCTGTTCACTGGGAAGTTAAAAAATAATTGTTATTTATCACCATAGCATACCTACCTCAGCAAAGCACCAAGGCCATAATAGAGCTAAAAAAAATCTGCTAAATAACACAAAATCTTCATGACTTCCTCTGCCAGGGTCAGGTGGCCCTGTGGGTGTGTGGTGCAGCATCAGAGCAGTGACTGCATTCCCCTGTGATGACGTCCTTATTCATCTGTTTCACTAGACTGAAGGCAACTTGAATGCAGGACTGTGTTGTGTTCACTCATACACCCACCCTGGTCAACCACAGTGACTGGCACATGGCAGGCAATCTCTTAGTACTCGTTGCATTGACTAATGCCTGAATGAAGAGCACATAATCTATTTGCTGAGTTATTCTCTTCAGATTTTTCCCTGAAGGTAACAACACTCTTTAAAATAAAATAATAACTAATTTATTCAATACATTTATTTATTGATGTACACTTAGTTTTACTCTCCTAGCTCTGCCCTTTATAAAATTCGTGATCCTCTGCAAGTAATTCTTCCTAGCCTCATTGTCCTCATTTGGATGGGACTAGCAATTTTCGTTCTGTTAACAGAATTTTGGAGAACAAATTAGGTAATGGAATTGAAAGTGTGGGGTTTTTGAGCTGTGTATGAAGACTTCACATTTCATTTTAAGTAACACATTTGTACTTTATTTTCCTGCTATTGATGCAATTGATGGTGGTTAGGATAACAATATTACTTGTCAAATGTTTCCTACATCTCCCAAACCATGAATAAACTCCCATTTCTGATTAGATCATACTGTGGCTCATAAACTAAAACGATATACACACTTCAATCTTCAAAGACACTGAAATCATTACAGTTATTAAAAGTTCTTGATTTCATCTGATATATCAGTTTCTGGATTACAAGAATAGGTAAACTTTTTGATTTAGGAGGGAGGTAGTTGGTGTTTCAGAGAACCTATCTGCATGCTTACAGGAGATAGCTTCACAGTCAGAATTTTATTCTTTTGACATATTTGACAAAAATAAAACTTAAAAGCAACTAACACCCACTAAATATAGCTAAATTACAAAAGAAGTACATGGGTAATAGGAGATAAAGATATGAACATTTGCTCTTGAGCACTTACTATAGGCATTTCGCCATCTATAGTGACAGAAAAGAAGCAAAAAGACAAAAATATAACCACCCAGAACACTTAAATATCAAGGTCCAATTCAGAGCCATTCATGTGCTGTTTGGAGAAGTGAGATATCGATGCTATAAGAATTTATCAGAGAAAAGTTTATCTTCCACAATTGCTTCAATGTGGTAATATACTTTCACAGTGAAGGAAATTATTTAAAAAGAACAAAATCATGAAAGTAGTTTGGGATCTATTGACAGTGAGCCTGAGGAGTCTAGATTCCATGCCATGTGCAGTGTAGAGTCACTGAAATTAGTCTGTGGAGGGACATGATAAAAAGAGTATTTTAGTGATATTAGTCTTGCAGTAAAGTTCTCAGTCACTGCAAGCTGAAGTGAGTGGATCTGTCAGAAGTGATCCATCTATGCCACTGGTGTAATACCAAGATCAGATCTTGATCTAGATTAAGAGCACTCAAAAGTAGAGCTGAATATATCACTTATGAGGAAGCATCTGTTGCTAGTTCTGAGCATGGAGTGGAATGCTTTGAACCTGTGAAAAAGTGGGTTATATGGTTTCCTATTTATGATGTTTCAAAGTGAAGCTATTTTTTAAAAATGTGCACGTGTATGTGTTTCTACCAAAAATGAATTTTAGATTGTATTTCTTTTCTCATGGATTCCTGAAGTCCAAAAACGAGTCCTTACATCAATGTCTCAAATATGTATACAGAAATCATTTGACGCTCTTTGAAGCTGTGCAAATTCTGCCTATGAACAGATTGGGTTCACCTTTCAGGTTCAGACGCTGACTTGTGCTGATTGAACGTGCCAGTTATTCAATCTGTATACCTACTTCAAAATTAAGCACACAGAAGTCATGCCGCATTTTAATAGGAATGTCAGAGAAACTTTATCAGTAGACTCAGATCACACTTTTGTAGAATTGCACCTTTGTAGAATCCTTTTATCTTATACATTATAATAAGAGAAAAGTTGATAGATGGTGATAGAAAAAAGTATTGCCTTTGTTACTGATGTTATTACAAATTCAAACATATGTTATAATGTGTCTAACTTGAGACTCTTATTCCTGATAATGCAAATACAATGTAGTTATCTGTAGTATAATACATGTACTGCCAGTGAGCACAGACATGTTGGGTTTGTAAGGTAATAGTTTACATGTATGACCACCATGGCAAGGGCACATCTTTCTTGTCCTGGGTTGATCAGGCCACAGCTGCATTCAAAAGAACGTGGCCTTCCCTGGTCAGTGAGGATGTTGGTTTGAGCATCGTCCCGCAGACCAAAATATTGTGGGTTCTATTTTCCATCAGGGAAATACCCAGATTGTGGATTCTAGAAGGCAACCAATCAATGTTTTTTTTTCTCTCTCTCTCTCAAAGAAAAAAAAACAATGAAAAAAAATACAGAACATTGCCATTCAGAATTACAAAAGTGTTTTTCTTTCTGATGATTTTAACATTTTAAAAAAGCCATAAAAGTTATTTTGAAACTTTGACTTCTAATTATATTAATGACAGAAATAAATAGGTCATTGATAATGTGAAGAGATGTATGGTTGTTAAAGTAGATATTAGTCAAGATATAAGAAATTTTAGTTAAAGACCACCAGAGATTCTGAAGTATGAGAAATTATGAGGCAATAAAAGCTCACGTTGCATTTCAGTGAGGTCTGGCATATATGTGGAATTACAATTTTCAGGCAGACAAGCAAGTCCCAGCTTTCCTGGGACTTACTCCATAGCACCAATGGCCCACATCCTGAGAAAACCTTTCTTTCGTAGTATGAGTTCTTAAACGACACAAGCATGGTCTGTTTTCCCTTCACTTTCTCAACTTCCTGTTTTCTTTTCCTCATGGAATTCACCTACACACGAGCACCATGATGATAATTACTGATCCTTCTGTTTGAAAGTTGCTATTGATGGCTGAAAGCCTTCCAAAGTAACAAAAACAAGAGGTGACTTGTGTGCATAGACTTTCACACACATAACATTTCCGAACTTTCAGGGGCCTCACGTTGATATAAAAATTCCCTAACACTATTCTAAACCTTTAAAGCATGGGTGTCAAACTCATTTTCAATGGGGCCACATCAGCTTCGTAGCTGCCTTCAAAGGGCCGAATGTAATTTTAGGACTGTGTAAATGTAACTACTCTTTAACTAGGGGCAAGGAGTTCTACATTCAGCCCTTTGAAGGCAACCACAAGGCTAATGTGGCCCCAGGTGAAAACGAGTTTGACACCCCTGCTTTAAAATAAAAAAGCACAACCAATTGTGTTTAATCTGATACTTTTGCAAAAGGAGATTGTACTAGTAGCCTCGAGAGGTGAGGTGGAAAAGGAACATCATTCACCTAAAATCTAGTTCATTTAATGATAATGGCTTTGTTAGAAATTTTTATATTTTAAAATCTGTCGTTGGAAACACGTTCAGATGTGCTGGAAGTACTAAAGTAGATACAGTCTGCAAGGCTGTTGAGAAAGCAAACAAACAAACAAAAAAATGCTGGGTCAGGAGCACAGCTGTTTGTTGAGGGCATTAAATTTTTTACAGTCTGTCCCATAGGCCAGTATGCTTTTATGCATTGATTTATATTTTAATAATGACAAACTCCACTGGCTTGATCATTTCAGTTCCTCAGAAATTAGATAAAATCATAATTTAGACCCAGGATAAAAGGTGCAGGGAATTAGCATTTTGCCGCATTAATTAGCTTTCTCGCCCTTGCTTATTTCTGATCAAATGGAGGATGCTTGGTACAACCGCAAACAGAGCCATGAGTATCCTTCAGTTGTACGATGTGACATTGATGTTTCTAATGCATGAAAATTCAATAGCCCTGTCTTGATTTTAAAGTATGGTTTTTAAAACAGTGGTTTATTTTAGATCACTAGGATAAGCAATGAACAAAGGGAGCTGTTGGATATAAAATATAACATTGAAGGACTCCTGTTGAAAGAATGCCCCAGCTTTGAAAACACTCCAGGAAAAAGTACAATTATGCAAGCTTTCTCCTGGTTGCTAACTCCAATTCCTTCTCTAGCATTTCACTGTCTTGCATCTTCATTATGATTCAAAGTTACCAGAAGAAGCTGGTAACTTTAGCAGACAGACATTTCATTTTTAAGTGATTATCCATACTGTTTTCCAGAGCACATAACTTCAATCTTCCTCGACCAGCTCCTCCCTGACCCCATTCCTACCCCTACACAGAACAGGGATTTCTGTTCTGCTTGGCCTGTGCATTTCCTCCACCGATGTCTCCTGGCACTAGGTTTCTCACTTTCCCTTTCCACATGGCTGCTTGGTTTGCAGAAGATGCCTTCTTACAGATGTGTTCCCTCCCTTGACAAACAATTACTCCTGTTTCCCCCAGCGGGAGGCCATTAGGACATCATCACGGGTTCTGCTAAGTCATCTCACAATCACAGTTTTGTGCAATCACCTCTCATCTGAGACTCTCTAGGCATATGCCATGCAGGGAAACTAGCAGTCACAGCGGCAGCAGCTCCAGGCATATTATTTGTTATTTTGGTCCAGAAGTGTAACAGATAATGGCTAATCCACTAACGTCTGAGGGTCTCATTGGATGCTTTGGCTGGCATCATTTGCAGCAAACTTGAGAAAGACTGAATGGGTTATCATGTGCCAGTTGAGGGGGAAAAAGGAGCATTTTCACATTTCCATAGCAATTACGCACAATGGTTTAGATGAGACATGACAATAGTGATCTTACAAAGTTATTCTATTTGTGCAGACTTTCACCATTCTGGGCTTTAAAAGAGTATATTGCCAGAAAGTAGTTATTTTCATGGAAAGTGGTTAATCAGTTGTATGTTTATTTTTATTTTAATCTCACAAACACAGCTTATGTGACTACCATAGGGAAAACCTGATACATATTCCTTTTAAATCAATGAAATTCACATGCAACTGAATGCTTATGGTCCTTTTCTTTCTGTTTGTCTGAAAGCTCTACCTATTAAATCCTCTTGTTTTAATAGGCAACATCTCACAGGGATTTCAGTAAATCTTGGCTCAATATTTAGTATGTCATGAAATAAGTGGATTTTGGCATAATGCCACATTAACACGGATTGCTTTTTATTGATTTTCGGGCATAGTTTACTGCAGCACTGGGGTGCAATGTGTCTTAGTGTAAAATCAAACGATGTGCTAACAAGCTAAGATTTCCACAGAGGCTCAGAAGGCAAATGAGAAAGGGAATGCCTTTCTCCCAGTCAGAAATTTCAACAGTTCATTTGTTTCTATCACTGTTTGCACAAGTTTCTTAACCCCACGTCCTCAAAGCTCCATAATAAAATGTCATCAATTTAGGTTCACTGAAGTGAAATCCAGTTAAGATTAGTGCGAACATCTGAATTACAGGATCTTTGGAAGAAACAGTTTTATGTCTGTCCAGGACACACAGGTAGTTGAACTAAGCACTGAATACACGGTCTTAGTCTGGCACAACATGGACACTCAATAAATACTTATTTAATTGAACTGAGTTGCACCCAGGAGTTGTATAGAAGCCCTACTTTAATGAGCAGGTGAAAATTGTCTGTAATTGGAAAAAGAGTTTCAGCCATAACAACCCAAGTCTTGTCTTAAATTTCTACTAGCTGCTTGCACTTAGAAAACTACTCCCAAAGTACTTGAATTTGGTGTGTTTCTTTAAGTAGCCAATAAACATTCTAGTTCAAATGTGGCTTGAGTTGTTCATTTGCTCAGTTAAACTAGTCTTCCTTGTCTTATTTTTTTCCCTTCTACTGAGATGAAAAGAGAAACTGTAGAGCTAGTTTTTCTCTCTCCGTGGATTTTCACAAATTCTAAATTAGGCTAAGAGAATTGGGACTATTTCTTCTCAATTATATCCCCGTTCTTTGTTGCCTCTACTTGAAAGATTTACAAAAATAGAAAAAAACAGAGTTCCAATTGAATTGGCCAAATGGTATCACTGACATAAAAATGCAGGAGATCTAGTCCTGTCTCAGTGCATTTCATTTCAACTGTCAAATATATCCAACTTCTAAATCCAGGGTCTTTGAAAGGCAGAGACAGAGAGAGAGAGAGAGAGAGAGAATGCACACTGTATACCCGGAGAGAATAAAGTCTGAAAACTCACTTCACACATGAGTGTAAAGACTGACCTGTTTCTTATTAGTCTCAAATAATTTACTGTATATAATTTAATTCAGTAAATATTTATTGAGGCTCTACTCTGTTGAAGACATTCTATTAGTTGCTACAGATGGATACAAAATGGAGGAAGATAGGGTATCTTCCTTTACGGGGCTCTCAGTAGAGAAAAGGGTGAGATAATTGTAGCAGAACAATAACTACATAAAATAAAACATTCTACAAATCACTGTACAGGAGTTAAAAGTCAGATGCACCTGAGTTTGACCACATGTGAACTCATGGTGACCCTGATCATGCCTTCTAACTCCTTAGACCTCCATTACCACATCTGAAGAAGTAGGCTCAGTAGTCATAACAGGCTCGATAGAAAGATTAAAGTATGTGGAGTAGTGCCTGGGACCTAGTTGAAGCTAAAAAATAAAAAAAAAATTATTAAGTGGTCGGAATTAAGGGTTTCGCAGAGAGATGGTAATGAGGTGGTCCTTGAAGTATAGCAGAGTATCACCACGTTTACCTTGCTGAGATGGGTACAGGACACTCATGCTCAAGGTTACATGCAGAGCTGTGAGCATCAGTCCCTAGCAGATTGCTGGTCTGGATCACTAGCCTCAGTGGTATCTTGAGAACAAAGGGAAGACAGAGTCTCAGCAGAGGGAACTAGAGGAATTTAAGAGAATGCCAAGTTAAGCCAGAACTCGCCTACCGAATATTTGCATAGTACTAGACAAGGGGAAAGTTATTCTTGATCAGAGTAATGCATTAGTGGTCCAAAGAGATTCACATCAGAGGAATTGAAGAGAGAGTACCAGTCAGGAAGCACAAGGAAAAGCTAATCGGGTGTTGAAGGGTTGAATCAGAGAAGGACAGAATTAGAGTGGCATTCAGAATTCCCCCTCCCCCGCACCTCAGGAATTAAGAGCTGATAGGGACAAGGGGAGGAAACACTTATTATTCTGCCTGGACTTGGCCTTGGTCAGCAGTGTTTTGAATTTGAGTTGCTTCAGGCAAAAGAAAAGAAAATTAGTCATCTCTATAGCAGCTGCCTGGAATTCTGTTTGAAGCCGGATTTGAAATCTCCATCCACTACTAGGCTTTGGCTTAGGGAAACACAGTATAGTCTGAAGTTTAGAAACATAATGTATTCCACCCAGTTTGGAAGTGCAGTCTTTTATACAGAGTTTGTATAGAAGCAATGATAAAGAAAAAATGGAACATATGATTAAAACTCATGGGAAAAGCAAATACTCAAGTGAGATGTCTAAAAAGATATACAGAGGTAAAACTGCTAAGAACATTGAATGTTAGGCTGAGGAGTTATCTTTAGTTCAGTGTAAAAAGAAAGCTCTTGGATATTATTGAGAGACATAGGAACATAATCAGAGAGACATGCTTTTTAGAAACGGACTAGAAGGAAGAGAAAATGAAAAAAAAACAGCGGCAGGAGATCAGTTAGAGTCCATTAAAAGTGAAGTCCTGCTCTAGTCAGCAGTGAGAAAACAGACAGATTGAGGTGGGACACAGGAGTTTACTGTTGGTTAGGGGGATGGGGAGGAAGAAAAGAATTGTGCAGTACGTGGTAATAGCAGTTATAAGCAGTCTCTGACGTCAGATAGACTTAGCTGGCCTTATGATTTTGAAAAGTTATAATTTTTAAGTACCTCATTTATGATCATCTGTAAAACTGATGTATTAATAGTACCTACCCAATAGGATTGTTGAAAGGATTAAATGGGCAAATACATGTAAAATGCTTTGAAAAGTACCTGACACATATGCAGTAAGTACCACATAACTCAGAGACATTTCGGGGATTTGGGGCTTCTTTCTTCTCAGAGAAATGGTGGATGTGGTGGTGCCATAAACTGAAAAAAGGAAAGTGAGACAAGAGCATATTTGGGGGTAGAGAAGAGGATAAGTCAGAAATCAAAGTTGTTCAAGTCCCATCCTTAGTCACAGCAGGTCTCGTGTAGGTACCTGGGTCAGTTTTCAGGTCTGTGAGGGTTCGCTGACGGCAGAGAGCCACATGGAATAAGGTGGAATGATCGTGGGTGAGGGGTAGGGTTCGATTCATGGGGGAAGGGTCACTTCACTCTCATAAAGAATGTAGTTATAGAGATGTTTTAAGACAAAGAACCAGGAAGTTAAAGGAATTACTATGAGTGACGTTAACAATGAAAGAAATTTAGGTTTTTTAGAAGAATGAAGAATCTGGGGCAGTGGCTGGCCACCTACAGAGGGTGAGACGTTTGAATATAATAGCTATAGGAATTGAAATAGTCACCTAGTGATAAATAAAGGAAATGCAAAGTTACCTGCCTGTGGAACCTTTTTGCAAAATGTCTTTTCAGACTTCATTTTCCACATGGGTGATGAGTTCTAAAATGTAGATATTTTATGTCAACTATGAAATGCTAAGCTTTTCCCAGATCAATGCTGTCAATGCCACTTAAGCAAATATTAAAAATAATTTCAAGTTTGTTGAAAGCCATATGATGCACATGTGTGGGGCCTAAAAGATATTTTATGCATGTGTGTCTGTGTGTGTTGTGTTGGAGGTAGGGGCGTGATGGTATAATGTAACACCATTCTCAGAGTTTAATTAACTTCGAATTATTTTGAGTTTCACTGGGTAATGTCTAGCAGTTTCTTGAAGATTGTGCTAAATAAATTATCAAATGTTATAAAGTAATCAACTGACTTTTACAAATTACAAAAAATTAATTGACTTTTACAATAATATATTGTCTAGCTTGAGGAGCCTACTCTTTCAAACTTTATTCTTTTGAACTATCTTTGCTGTTTAATATAGGACATAGGACAAGGAAGAGGGAGGCATCCTGGTTGTTCCTATAAATATTGATCAAGGTTCAAAAGGACATATGAGATCAATTCCATGTCCCTATCATTATTAACACATGAAATAATTTTGGATTTTAGCCCAATTTTGTATTCTAGGATGTCTTTAGCAGCCTGCAGATTCATCACTGTTTATCCTGAGGTATTTTCAAACTACTGGTACTTTGTAGGCATAAGTGCTCAGCAACTGGGGGGTTTGTTTAGTTCAATATGAATGGTCTTAAGGCAACAAGGCAACCCATGGGCACCAGATTATTTTCTTCAGTTCCAATGGTGTGAAGAGCAGCTCTGGACTGATGACTGGCACTGTGCCCAGAAATTTGTCAGATCTACTGGGTCCCTCATTGTATTTTAAATGGTTCATTTTTAGGGAGTTCATATTGTACTATGGGAAAGTGGAATGACAGCTGGTTTTAAAATAATCCTCTTCAACTTCCTGTAGCATCTCCAATAAACCCATCCTATGGAAGGGGAAGGCAAGGTTTATTAGAAGCAACTGAGACTCATTAAAATCCTGTAATATAACCCCTTTATTTAGCAATATTACTTGGATATGAATGATTAGGTACAAATGAACTCAGTGGAGTAATAACACCGATCCACTGGAATAATGATTGTAATTGTTTATGGAGTACTACATGTCTGAGTATCTTCTAACCTCCCATTGTCCCTTCATGTTAGATACAATTATTTCCATTTCACAGTTGAGAAAACTAGGTCTCTAAAAGATAAAGTTCCAGAAATCACACATTTAACAAATGATAAATTTAACATTTAAATCCATTTCTGCCTCATTTTAATATCTCAGTTTGCCTCTCAATAGGAAATGATGGAAAAAAGATGATGTGACTCCAGTTTTTCCTGCCAGAGCTAATTCATACTTCATGGAAGATGCTTCTTCCTCTTGATTATGCTGAGTGAGTGCAAGACCTCTGGCTGGGAAACCTGAGTGTTTTAGAGCTATTGTAACATCAACTTGCACAAAAGTCTAACCCTTATTAGATTCCTTTCTGACAACATCATTGTGATATTTCTCAGAAGGTAGAAGCACAAGAAATTCAGTTTAAAAGAAGATATTCTAGTTTTAAACTAGGGTAAAATATTTTTATTCCTTTTATCTACCCAGCTGCCTTTATTTAAATTCAGGAGTCATGTTCTTGCCATAATTGAACCTACCATCATGCCTAGCAGGGAGAGAACTTTCGGAGAGAAATTTTAAGAATATTTGATTCCCTAACTATACATCTAATGTTCACACTTGTAGGCCACTTACTAGACACTTATACCTGTCCTTCAGCCATGGGATCAATCTAACACTTGCCAGATGGAATCTGCATTATATAGGTTAATAATTTGCTGGTTTAATAGCCATTCATACCTTTTGCTCTTTCTAGCTGCTGTCTTGCTATGACCATATACTTGATTCTAGAAATTGGACTATTGCCTTGTTGACTGCATGCAGATCCCCTTCCTGTTGCTGACCTAGACATCGCTGACATTGTGGTCCTGTTTCTCCTTGACCAGCTTGTTTCTGTCAGTCCTCCTGGAGACTAAAATCCAGTCTTCCTGCTCCAGACCTTGTACTTGGTTTTCAGGTACCTGTGGCAGACCTGTGTAATGCTCACATCCTGCATACATAGACCTCTATAAAACTCCTACCACTCACTTTCCTAATTGCGAGGCCTATCTAAAGAGCTACTACTGGCTCTCCTCTGAGAATGTATCCTACTCTGGTAAATTTTTCTTCATCTCTGACTCTTGATCTGATATAAACCATCTGGCCGGAGCTTTAATTTTGACATGAATGCTAACAGAAAGATAACCTCCCATTTTAGAGGTTTATTCATTAGAATATTGAATTATGAATTTTGCTAATTTTCCTTGTATTATCAACAGCCAACTAGTAGAGAAACATGTGTCTACTCTTCCCTGCGTCATAAAGATAGGGAACTAAGGAGAGACAACCATGACTGTTTAAGCTCTGTCATACAGGTGTATATACAAGTATACATACAATGAATATAGTCAAGAGTCTCGATTAATAGGCTTTTAGAGTACTTCTGTGTGCTTACCATAGATTAGCCCCATGAAACCATCAAAGTTATATAAATTGAGAACAGAAAGGAATCCCTCAATAATAAATTTAAAACCCATGAAGAAGCCCATCAACAAGCACATGACAAGCATTTCTTGAGCATTTTGAATTAAAACACACTATACTAGAGTGGGGTGTTTATAGACCTGTTCTTCACTGTTAAGGGACTCACCAACTTGGTAATTTATGGGAAATACATCACATTCTATCTTTTGGTTCCATATCATAAGGTAGAGTGAGGAGAATACCAAGGAATTATTCCCCTTTGAAGACAGGCCATATAGGAAAGGGTCACGTTAATTGCCACACCTAGGCTTTATGCCTGACATCTAGTGGTCACACTAGGAATTGCTGTGTAGGACACCAGACAAGGATTGGCTTGGTAAAGGACTCACTAAAGACTTGAGGTAGCTTAAGTGAAAACACATTCTGACTGGCTTCTCTCACAGTCTTGAACATTCCACATATATTCTTCACTACACTACATTTTGTAAATATGATTTTAAATAAGCACTTAATTTTAGAGCTAGAGGACTCACACATGACTTTAATCACTGCATGAGGGTATGAAGGAAAGAAAAACTTTAAAAGTTTTTGACTTTAATGAATGCTTTATATAAAATCAACCTATTGAAAAGCCAAATACCCTCTAGTTTACTTTGGTTATAGTTTATTATTTTACTCCTTGAAAAAAAAACGAAAGTCACTATTATAACTCATAGGTTTGCTTTGAGAATTTAAGAATTCATATTATGTAGATAATTTTGTGCATTGC
Organism: Phyllostomus discolor; assembly: GCF_004126475.2. NCBI lineage: Eukaryota > Metazoa > Chordata > Mammalia > Chiroptera > Phyllostomidae > Phyllostomus > Phyllostomus discolor. The sequence continues at coordinate 58,391,739 of NC_040904.2, read as the reverse complement.
CTGAAATGTAATAGGTATTCAAGTGGTATTTGCTATTATTTTTTTATTTTGAGTTTTATGATAATAAGTATTATACAATTTTTAATTCAAGCACATTGGTTGCCCTACTACCTCTGAGAAATATTATTTCCCCAAATTTAAGGTCCACCTATTTAGTGGATTTAAATGTTATATGTGATATTTAATAATCATAGATATTTAAAGTTGAAGAGATAATTCCAGCCTCTAATGCAGCATTTCCATTTACACATAAGGAAACATTACTTGAGTTGTTATACAACTTTGCAAGCTAATGCAAATAGTTAAGAATGTGACTAGAATCTGGGTTTTCCCATGAAGCTTAATGAATTTAACAACACTGCAAGTGGCTCATGTAAATCTTCAATAATGCTGATAAATGCATCCTCTATTACATATTGAAATATGAAATACATGGCTATAGAAGTTAATACATTCTACATTTTAAAAAATATTAATGATTTTGATATTAACACAAAAATGATTCTTATTCACTGTTGGAAAATAAAAATTAAGTAAGCAAAAAGGTTAAATCAAAAAAGCAACCAGAATCCCATTGCTTATGAATACATATGTACATGTATGTTTATTATGTTCATTTATGTTTTTTTTTACTATTTTATAAATTGATGCCCATATGTTTTAAATAAAAGGTAGGTTTACACTGTACATTGTTTTTAATGTAGGTTGTTTATTTAGGTTACAAACATATTTCCACATTGATATTTATCTATAGCACCATTTTTATTGTTTGCATTATACCTATTTTATGCTTATACCAAAATTAGTTTAATTAATTCCTCTTTGAAATCTGAATAGCAGGGGGCAAAGGAGAGTAAAAAGAGTTGCTAGTGCTGTTTCTTCCCTTATTCTTTAGACTTAGATCTTTCTGTGCCAGAAAGCAGTGTTAGGAAGGCATACCTCAATGAAGATGTAATGACTTAGGTCCTGAGGGGAGGGGAAGTGGGATGTTCAGCTGAGGAATATAAGTAACAATGTTGGAGACATGGGTGCTATAAATGGCAGAAAGTGGTACACATTACAGAGTCCAACAATCTGAGGGTAAAAAACCAAAGGGAGAGTAAGCCTCCCTGTCTCCCCAGTGAAGTAGGGCAGGCCCATATGTCACTAAATTGGGGTATGGCTCTGTTTATATACATATCTATAAATTTAGTATTGGATTACAAATGTACACATTTTAAATATGCATACATATCTCTACATAATTGTTTTCTGGGAACCAAGAAGAGGGATGGCCAGCAAAGGCATGTATTCATAGGTGTGGTTGGGAGGAACTACACTAACTGAACGTAGCTGCTATAAGAGTGACCAGTCCAGGGTCTCATGACAGAAAGTTTACATAAAATTGGAACTCTAATTATAAACCACCCACCAAATTTCCATTTTGCGAGAAAAAAATAAAGAATAGCATAAATTGATACATGGATATGATCAAAGTCGGGGCAGAACGACATGGTTTCCTGTCTTTCTCTGAATCTAATTTTTTTTCCTTTCCTTCCATCACACCTTTACAGTTGAGCATGACTCTCTGTATGTATGGAGGGAGTTTCCCAGCTCATGCTGTGGCTTCCTTTCTTGCACGCTCTTCTACAGCTCTGTGTGACCCTTTTGAATCCAACATCAAAAATATATATTGTGTATATTTTCCTTATAAAATGCATTTCTATCACTCAATAGTGCACTCCTCACTTTTTCTGCAAACTAATAGCAAATTATTGAGAACACTAGTAATGCTCCTTGGATCCTGCTGGGTGTATCCACAGGCGCTGCCTTTGATCCACATATCTTTCTTTTGTGCAGCCTGTCACAGCGCAAGTGAACAGGGGAAGCCAAGTGCCAAAGGCCCTGTTTGGGGACAGGCGCATTGTGAATGCCCTGCCAACCATGCCGGCCTTGCAGAATTAGAGCACGGGTGGACTGTCAGGTTCGTACCTAGCACGCTGACAGGTGGAAAGCACTGGAGAAAAATTGGCAGTGTGTGTCTTCCAGGAGACAAGAGCATGAAATGCCTTATTCTCCTCCTTTGGAAGGACACTTCTTATTTCTGAAAGACAAAGGTAGGAATGATAATTGGCACAAATAGAAAACTAGAGTTTATCTACCTCAGACACTCTTCTTTGTCCTCCTAATTCAAATTTGTTTTCTTCAATATAAGAATAAATCTCCATGGCTATTTCATAAAAATATAATAAATCACAGGTAAAGATGAGCTATATTGACTAATAAAGGATGTTTACTTTTTTAAAACCTCACTTGTTCTCCATTTCTTCCTATACCAGATAGAAAAAGGCAGATACATCTACTAGTGCAGCATTATTGAGATAGTATTCACACCCTATTCCAGTAGATGGTTTACACACATTTTATTTCCTGTTAAAAAAACTTAATTACATTGCATAATTTATTAGCTTGTGTTAGATGTTGAGAAAAGCAGTCTGGAAAACCTATACATTCTGTGTAGGAGCAAGCCAGCTGTTTCAGAGGAAAGACTTTTGGTCTTGTGTAAATTTTACAAACTACTGAATTGCTAACAGGCTATTTGTTGGATGTGCTTATACTCTTAAGAGACTCCACATTACTTGAAAAGAAATTTAAAAAGTGGTGTTCTAAAGAAAGAAAAGGCGATATATATTGTATTCAACAAATCATCATAGTCAGTAATGACATTTTTCTTTGATGTCTACAGATTCTGCTACATTTCTATAACGATTAGCCTATAAAGGTATTTTGTAACATAATCCACCTCCAATTTTACTTTCTCTGAAACCAACTGTCAACTCTATTTTTCTCCATGCTTTCCGACCTGCTATGAATGCATATCTTTCTGGAATTGCTTTTAAGAGCACAACCTTAATTCAGGGTTTCTACACTCCTTTTGGTTTATGGTGATATTAAACTCAAGCAAATTCACTCGAAATCAATCTGGGGAAAAAATCCTCTGGTCTATAATTTAAGATTATTTAACTGTTCACTGGCAAATGATTAGATAGCATAATTGTTTACTGAACCTCAATCTGCATTGTTTTGAAATACTTTTACATACTCTATGGTGGATGAGAATAGAGAAAAGAGAGAAAAATAGCAGCAAGCACCAGGCAACTGAGCCATTCTGCAACTCTTAAGCTGCACAGCTAAGTTAAAATGTTCAGGAAGATTGAGAGAAAGCAGACTAACAGTTGTCTGAGATGTTTCATATTTGTGGAGAGACACACACAATTACACACATGTGTCTGGGCACACAGAGTTTTTGCAATGAACTCATCAGGGAGCTCCTCCCTAATTTAGGCTCAGCCTTGAAAAACATCAGTTGTTTTTTTCTGACACTATTATATCAAAACAGTATCCAGGCATTAGACAGTATTTATTAGCTTGTAAGGCCAAAGATAATGATCCCATTCAATCAGAGCACATGAATAATTCAAAAGTCCCAACTTTACATAATTTCTAGCTCTACTTTAAAAACCAGTAAAAGAACCATTTGTATTATTTATTTATTTTTGGTGACAATGGGTAAAAGACAAAAGAGGTTTTGTTTGTGGTGTGTGTTTTCCAGGAAACAGAGCCTCTTGGCTCTTTTACTTCAAACTGATCCAAAATGATGCCAAAATAACATGCATATGTATGCAAATATAAAAAAGCAGGATATGACAAGGGATATATTTCAGTTTCTCTCTGGATTGTTTCTATATAAGTTTGTTGAAGATCTTTTAATCACTGTGAATAGTTTGGTATTATTTTACACACCACTGCTAGGAAACAGTTACGGTGTCTGCAAAGCCACTGAAGCTATAATTTCAGTGGTCATTTCTGTGATGTGCAATCTGAAAAGTATATTTGAAAGAGAATAGACTATTGTAAACACCAAAGAAATTCTGAAATAATTTAATCTTAAATGCTGCTTCTAATTTTCCAACATAAATAATGAAAACTAATAAATCAGCTCTGTCCTATACAACTTTCTGCAATGAAGGATATGCTTGATATTTACACCATCCACTATGGAAGCCACTAGTCACATGTGAATATTGAGCGCTTGAAATATGGCTAGTACAACGAAGAAACTAAATTTTATGATGTTGGGGAAATTGAACAGATACAGGCAGAAAAAAAAAGGGAACTAGACCACTGACTTATACCAGACACAAGAATAAACTAAAAAATAAACTGAAGACTTAAATGTAAGTCATGAAACCCTAAAAATCCTAGACAAAACATAGGCAGTAAAATCTCAGACATTTCTTTTAGCGATATTTTTGCTGATATATCTCCTCAGGCAAGGGAAACAAAGGAAAAAATAAAAAATGGGACTACACTAAGCTAAAAAGTTTTTGCACAGCAAAAGAAACTATCAACAAAATGATAACGCAGCCCAATGAATGGAAGAACATATTTGCCAATGTTATATCTGATAAAGGGTTAATATCCAAATTTATAGAAACTTATATACAACTCAACACTAAGAAAACAAACAATGCAATTAAGAAAACAGGCAATTTTCAGCTCAATATAAAAATTCCAAACAATTCAATTTAAAAATAGGCACTTCTCTAAAGAGGACACACAGATGTCCAAGAGATATATGGAAAAATACTTAATGTCACTAATCATCAAAGGGATGCAAATTAAAACCACAATGAGATATCAGCTCGTGCCTGCCAGAATGGATGTCTTAATAAATCAGTAAAAAACAAGTGCTGGTGAGGATATGGAGAAAAGGAAATCCTGTGCACTGTTGGTGGGAATGCAGATTAGTGCAGCCACTACGGAAAACAGTATGGAGTTTCCTCAAAAAAATGAAACTGGACCTATGACTCAGCAATCCCACTTCTGGAAATATATCTAAAGAAACTCAAAACACTAATTTGAAATAATATATGCACCGCTATGTTCATTGCAGCATTATTTATAATAACCAAGGACCTGGAAGCAGCCCAACTGCCCATCAGTAGATGAGTGGATAAAAAAGCTATGGTACATTTACACAATGGAATACTACTCAGCCATATAAAGGAAGGGAATCCTACCTTTTGCAACAACATAAATGGACCTGGAAATTATTATGCTAAATGAAATAAGGCAGTCTAAGAAAGAAAAATACCATACGATCTCATTTGTATGTGAAATGTGATGAACAAAATAAACTGATGAACAAAATAGAAAGAGACATGGATCCATAGAATAGACTGATAGCTGTCAGAGGTGAGGGGAATTGGGGCCCTGGGTGAAAGAAATTGAACACACACACATGTATAAACACATAGACACAGACAACAGTGTGACGATTGCCAGAGGTAGATGGAGGTGGGCAAAGCGGAGATTGATGAGGACAGTGGAGACAGAAAGAGGCTTTGCTTTGGGCAATGGGTGCATGATGCAGTGTGCAGATGATGTTTTGTTGAGTTGTACACTTGAAACCTGTATGGTTTGTGAATGAGTGCCACCCCAATAAATTCAATTAAAAATAATAAATAAATACATACATACATACATACAAAAGAAACTGAATTTCAAATCTCATTTACTTTTAATTAATTTAAATATAAATAGTCACATGCAGCTAGTAGCTCCCTGTTGGACTACTAAATCCTCAAGGGGAATGGTTAGTGGATTATAAATATCAACAAATATTATAGTTATTGTTAAGATATTTTAATTATTAAAATTCTCACTTTCTTATTACAGATTATTGAGATATTTGTAATTACTTGTAATCTATTATGTATTTTCTTATTCTAATCCATTTGGCAAAGTTGGAGTAGAATAGTGTCTTAATTGCTGCTTTTGGTAAGATGTATTATAATGAATGGTGTGTAATATAACTATTAGAATGAATCAAGAAGAAGCAATAGACAAATTAGGTAAGAGAAAGCTGTTCTTTGTATATCAATGGCTCACAATAAGCAAAAATGTATTACGAATTTAAAGAACCTTGAGAAGAAATTTTATTTGGGATATATTCCCTAAGAAAATATCTGGTCTTTACTAAACTAATTAGCATTTAAGAATATAAAATGAGTATACTTTAGAAATCATAGAGTGATGATTTACACTCTTATTTATTTTACTTTTGTAGTAGGTTTTGGCTCACTCTCATGCATAATATTGTGAAGAAGAAGAGGAATCAGAAAAGTAAAAATTAAACGGTAGGAGTTAGTGAGAATGATCAACATGCCTCTCAGGTTTATTTGAAGTTTATAAACTACTATGTGCATTGTCTCGATCAGCTGTCCACAGAAAGAATGTCATTATCAAATCCCAAGACACACATGCATTTGTTAACTTTCAGATACAGTCCAAGTGTGTGCTTGTGCATTCATATTAGCGATTAATTAAGGGCCACTTGGGGGGACTTTAAGCTCTTAAACTGGATTAGTGAAAGTGATCAAAGGACCAATTGAGTTTCCTAAATTGAGTTTTACAAGACAGGGAGTGGACTTTGAAAAGGACTTCCTAAATCAGACATCTTCGATTTCTTTATCACAGCCTTAAAATGAGAGCTGTCATTAAGAGAATTTGAGAAGAATCATCAACTGAATGTTGGCACTATCACTACAATAGTTGAAATATGATATGTTGTACCAACAAGTAGTGTCAAAACTCCAGAAGCAAAACCCAGTGGCACTTCATGATTAGAAGTTAAGATTGAGATGAAATGTTCCTTTTCCTATAATAGTGCCTGAGTTAGGAAGAATTTCATTTTCTCTAGAGGTACTATTAAATGTTTTTATAAGCCAAATTATGGATTGTAAATTTCTGAGTTGGATAATTAAAGAATTGTTAGACACAGCTCAATGTTTAAGTATATTTTCTAGTATTATTGTTGTTTTGTTAAAAAGTGCCTTTTTTGCATTTCCATTTCAATTTGAGTATCAATGTATTCTTTAAGTTTTAATTTCAGTTTGAGTTCAATATGCTATTTCTAATCCTCACAAAATCTTATAGGGTGAATGATCTTATTTGGAAAATGATAAAAAAATGTTCAAAGAGATTAATAAGTTTCTTTATGGTTTTATGGGCAGTAGTTAATAAAGTAAAAAAGTCCATATATTTCTTTATGGTGTGTGAGCAGCAGGTGCTAGAACTAAAAGTGAATCCAGAATCACTCAGATCTAATGACCTTGTTTACCTTCAACACCATGTTATCTCTCTAATCTTGAATATTTGTCTGTTTACAAAAATATATCCATTTATAAAAATGAGTGTATGAGATCTAGGTCACATGTTTGGGGAGACCTTTTATCTAGGGTTAATATTTTTTCTATTTTATATGTGAAGTTGGGTCATTGACCATTGCTACTCATTTTCGGGAAGAACAAAAACCTTCAAAGATTAGAACCAAAGAAAGTCATGTTTTATCAACATTTGTCTTCTGCTCATTCTGTGATGTATATTTCCTAATTCAAAATCAATGGTCCTGCTTTAACTCAAAGGCCCCTTTGAGAATTGGTTTAATATTAGCTATTTCCTTAGAAAAAATATATAATTTTATAGCATTCAAAGATCACCTGAAGTGCAGGTTTATTTAAAGTATGACTTTCAATTTTTTTTTTTGCCAAGAAAGGTAATATTATAGTTTTTTTATAGGAATACACGATAGCATATTATCTTTTTTAGGGTTGCCATATCAAATTACCAAATAGTTGATGGCTTAAAATGACAGAAATTTATTCTCTCGTAGTTTGAGAGGCCAGAAGCTTGAAATTGAAGTATCTGAAGGGTTGTGTATCTGTCCAAAGGTTTTAGAAATAGTCCTTCCTGACTTATTCCAGCTTCTGGTGACTCCAGGTGTTTCCTGTGGCTGTATCACTCCAGTCTCTGCCTCTGTCTTCATAAGGCCTTTTCTTGTATGTCACTGTTTTCTATCTTTACAAGGACACTTGCTATTGAATTTTGGGCCCACCCAAGTAACCTCGATGATCTCATATCAAAATCCTTTAATTAATTACATTTGCAAAGACCATTTTCCCAAATAAAATCATATTCACAGTTTCCAGGGATTAAGATGTGAACATATTTTGAAGAGGCCACCATTCAACTAGTCATTCATGCCTATGTTTTTTTGAACCTCATTTCCCCACATAACTGGTCCAGATATTGTCTCAAAATATTGCTACTTAGAATATAATTAACTCAATGTGATTGATAGAAACAACAATAGGAAGGCAAACTATAGACCTAGGTATAGGGCAGTGTGTGTTGTGGTTAAGGGGACAGACATGAACATTAGATGTACTGCTTGAGTTACAACTTCACTCAGGCTCTGTGGCTGAAGATGAGCTGTGAACCTCTTCAATCTTCATTTTCTTCATCTGTAAAATAAGGCAATTATTTCCCTGATAGGGTTCTTGTAAGATTAAATGCGAAAAAAAATCTATGTCAATAACTTAACATAGTGCCTGCTATGGAGTAAGTACTAAATAGTTCTGGCCATCAGTGTATGCTCCCTGAAGCACCCATTGATATTGCTTAGGCACAGTTATCTTACTATTTATATACCTATCTGACTATGCATTCATTCATCTTTTATTTATTCATATGTTTGTTGCTTTTTAAAAAAATAAAAGCAAGTATAAATATCACCTTGACCAGTGTGGCTTAGTTGGTAGGAGCATCATCCCATATACTGAAAGTTCACAGGTTCAATTCCTCATTAATGAAAAAGCCTAGGTTACAGATTCAGTTCCCCGTATGAGAGGCAACCTATCGATGTTTCTTTGTCACACTGCTGTTTCTTTTCCTCTCTCTCTCTTCCTTGATTACCCTCTCTCAAATATCAATAAGCATGTCTTTGGGTGAGGGGAGAGAAAGAGAGAGAGAGAGAGATGGAGGGAGGGGGGTGGGAGGGAGAGAGAGAGAGAAGGAGGAGAGAGAAGGAAGGAAGGAAGGAAGGAAGGAAGGAAGGAAGGAAGGAAGGAAGAAAGAAAGAAAGAAAGAAAGAAAGAAAGAAAGAAAGAAAGAAAGAAAGAAAGAAAGAAAGAAAGAAAGAAAGAGAAAGGACGGACAAGTATAAGTATGAATGGATCAACCTTCCAGAAATACGGAGGCTTTCTTTCTTAGACATCATGTTCATGGGCAATGAAAATGAGTATTCTTTTTGCCTATAGAGACCTTAAAACATCAATTTATTTATTCACCATTTATTGGGCACTATTAATTTAAGGCTTGTGATAAAAACAAGACCAAAAAGTGATGTGGACAATTTCAGCTATCAAATAATTTACATTCTATTCAGGGTGAAAAATAAGTTGTATGATAATTGTAATAGAGCATAATTAATTGGTGCTTTAAAGATCAGGAAACCATGGGAACTGAAGGAAATTCAGGAGCATGGAATTTAGAAGGGCAGGGAAGAAGCAGGTAAAAAGATCCCAAAACAGAGCAAATTGTAGTGAGTAGAACATAGATAAAGAAGTCATGGAGAAGTTTAGGAAATGAATCCCATCTTTGACACTAATGAGCTGTTCTGTAAACCCTGGGTATCCTCATCTGTAAAATGAGGTTAATATCTTTATTACTGGGTTTTTCTGAGAATAAATTAAATAATGCACTTTGAATAATACTTAGCAAAGGATATATAAATATTATCTACTTAGCTGTTGTTGTTATAATCACTATTATTCAATTTTCTGCTCCACAGAAGTTCAAAGAAGCATGTTCTCTTTTTTTCCTTACATTGTGATTTCTATTTCAGAATCATCTGATCAAGGATCAGTATCGTCTAATCTGTCCCTGTATCACCCCTTCCTGCCCCATGTTCTATACTCTATGATTATAGTACATACTTGTTGAAATACTGTTTCTTTTTCTTCTTCACTGTACTATTATCTCCCTGAAAACTGGAAAAATATCTTATTCATGTATGTTGCCCTACCATATATATAATAAATGTCTGACAGTCAGTGAATGTTTCTTGAACTGTTAAGATTTCAGGTACAAACTTTCCTGGGCCCCTATCCCATTCTCCCCCACACCCCCCAAAAATTAGATAGACTATGAAACTTATTAATGCCACTAAAAAGAAATTCCATTTAGATAGCATTGATTCAGAAGTTCAGTAATTGTAGAATTTTAGTAATTTAAAAAACTAATTGTGTTAGTTTTCTTCTTCTAGTAACAAAATTGCCACAAACACAGTGATTTAAAATGCTATTTGTTATATCCCACAGTTTGGGTATGGATAAGCCTGGCTCCCTTCTTCAGGGTCCCATGAAGTTGGAATCAAAGTGCTAGTTGGGTTTGCAGCCTCATCAAAACAACTGAGGAAGGATATTCTTCCAAGCTCCCTCAAATTGTTGGCAGAGTTCATTTCCTTGCAGCATTAAGATGTATGAGAACTTGCTTCTTCAAAAGCAGAAAGGCAAATGACACCTTCAGAGCAAGTTTGTTAGCAAGGTGAGGTCTTAAATAATATAAGGGAATCACAGGAGTGGCATCCCATGACCTTTCCTGTATAACATAATAGTGACAGTGACATCTCATCATCTTCTCCACATTTTATTCATTAGAAGCAAATTCTGCCAACTCTCAAGAGGAGGAGGTTGTACAAGAGTTAAACACCAGGAAGTTGGGATCATTGGGTCCACCTTAAAGTCTCTCTTCCACAGCAATATTAAGGGCACTCAAGAGTTCTGTACTTTAGACTTGTAACAAAGCACCTTTAATCTTTTATTAACTGCTACTTTTATTGAAAACTCAGGATTAGATAATAATTATAATAGTATATAACAATGCTACCTCATTAAGAAGAAAAAATACAATAGAAATAATTCAAAGCAATTTCTTTTAACATAATTCTCTGTAATAAAAATCATGTAACTCTGAGGTATGTTAGTTACTCTGTGAAACTGTTAGTTGATATAGTATGGTAGAGCCATCATTAGGAACAAATTTATCACTCTGGAAGAGTTATACTGTGCATTATAAATTACTATAATAATATACTGCACCTGATAGTTATTAATTTTAGTGCTGTCTGATTTATCATAACATTAAACTATTTTGTGTTTGAAGAGAGACAAATAGAAGTTCATTTTCTTAGTGTTTTGAGATATGGTGAACACAGATGCTCAAGAATAATAATTAGAAGTTGATAGTTACTGTGTTTTCTGAACCAGAGTCTACTACTAAATGAATTTGGTAATTAAATTTCTTAATATAGTTACTTTTTAAAAATGGTTGGTCTATATTTTTTTGTGAATATGATTGGGAAGCTAACCTGTGTTTGATTTCTGCCTAGAATATTACATTGACTGCCTGGATGATTCAGTCAGTCTGGCTGCCTGAGTAAAGAACTTCTTTCCTCATCACTACTCCTTTCAGGTCTCTTTTAAACCTACAGGGTAATGGATGAAGGCCACCTTCCCAGCTTGAGGAGGACTTCACTAGTAATTAAATTTTCGTCATGGAACCTTGGAACCAGAACTCAATTCAAATGACTTCAGGAGTCAGGGAGATGGAGTTATAGAGTGAAGAAGTTGTGGTGTCAAAACTGTTAAGGAATTGCCACAGCCCCACAGGGCAAATATTAATCATGCCCAGTGAATTATTTATACTCAGGAACATGGACCTAATGCTGTTCAAAAAGCAATGAAGAGGGAAACACCTATGACTTTGGTAGTGTAATTATCCATGAAATGATTAATTTTGATAAACACTTATGCTCCAATATTTCCTTATATATTTTGCAAATAAAATATAAACTAAGTCCATCAATTACAATGATTATTTCCCAACCCTTATTTTACTTTATTTATTTTATTTTTAATCCTCACCCAAAGATATGTCTCCATTGATTTTAGAGAGAGAAGAAGGGGGAGAGAGAGAGAGAGAGAGAAACAGAGAGGAGAGACAGATAGACATCAGTTGGTTGTTTCCCATATGTGCCCCAACTCAGGATCAAATAGTTGAATCAACAACCTAGGCATGTGCCCTGAGCAGGGGTGGGACTGGCAATCTTTTGGTGCACAGGATGATGCTTCAACCAACTGAACCATGCAACCAGGGCTCCCAATTCATATTTTAAAATGCACAATGTAATCTTCCATATGATTACTTGAAAAATGATTCCTATAGCTAATTATTAGTCCCATCCTGGAAATTTGGCCTTTTGTTTTCTTTTTTAAGTGAAATGACTTTGGGAAGCTGTTCAGGTTATGTGACTATTTGGAGTAGTGAAAACATTCTGTGTTTTCTAATGATCATGAGTGAGCACTTATTGTATACATAACACTGTTGCAGACACTGGAGATAAAACAATGTATAACATAAAGTTCTTGCCTTCCTCAAGCTTATTAGTAAAATGAAGAATGATAGACAAACAGAAGACAGATATGTAACATATGCCACATAGTAAGGGGTGCTATGTTTGGAAAAAAAAAGTGTCTTAGTTACTGTTGCTATAACAAACTACCATTGGCTGGGTAGCTTATAATACAAATTTATTCCTCACAGTTCTGGAGGCTGAAAGTTCAAGACTGGGGTGCCAGCATGGTATGGTTCCGGTGAGGGTCTCTTGCAGGTTGTGAACTGTCAACTTCTTGTATTTTCAAATGAAGGAAAGACAGCTAGCTAGTTCTCCCACCCTCATGAAATAATTACCTTCCAGAGTCCCTCCTTCAAAATGCCATCACACTAGAGATTCAATTTGTTAAACTAATTAAATGAAGCAGTCCTTAGATAGAGGTGATGCTAATTCCTTGGTCGCCTATGTAAATAACCCAAAATCTAAGCCGTGATCAGTGAACTCAAATCTGAGAAAATAAACTTAAGGACATCACAAATAGCAAACTAGATTTTCCCAAATAAGGCAGCTGCTTAAGACATAGTCAATTAAATAATATCCTTGTTTTGCTGCCAAGTCTTCTGTACTAAAATTCTCTCCTCCATCTCTCCTGCAGGGGAGCACACCTAACCACTTTTGGTTTGATACCACTGGATTCTAATTGATATATGCTTAAATAATCCATTACAACTTTTAATGTGCTTCAGTTTCTCTTTTAACAGATTTCAACATATGAATTTGGGCGAGGACACAAACATCTAGTCCATAACACAAATATGGGGTTAGGAGAATAATCATGAAATAAGTTTGTGGTTATGACAATAATTCTCAACTGGAGGCAGTTTTTGTCCTACGGGTAATATTTAACAATGTCTGTAGGTATTTTTGGTTGTCACAGCTAAGAAGGTGCTACTAATACCTAGTGGGTAGAGTTGTCCAAGTATGCTGCCAAATATTCTACAATGCACAGGAAGAATTCTTAACACAGAATTATTTGGCTCAATGTGTGCCAAAGTTGAGAAATCTAATATAGAGGTAGAGTGAGAGGACAATTGGTCAGTGCCCGTGTAACATGAGGGAATGGGGCCTTCACACAGCTTGGAGAATAGCATCTAGGCAGACAGGACAGCAAGAGCAGGAGCTCCAAGCCAGGATGTAACTGCTATGCGAGCGGAAAGGAGTCTCTTTTCAAGAGATTATTAAATATCTTGCAGGTCTTTTCTAATACTTAAAAGGCCCAAGGCAAGAATTAAGTGAAAAGTTACTAGTGCACATTATAATAATTAAAAATTATAAATTAAGCAAACAAATTGTTAAATAAAATATGTCCTGTTCCCCTACCATAAACCTCGTAAGGCCAGATTAATTAATAAAGCTGTGGTTTTTATAGGACTGAAACTTAGCAAATTACAAACAGCTGAATTACATATACACATATTGAAAAGTTTTGTTTAGGCTTGTGGTATGGTCAAATGAAGAGGTAAGTCATTGACAAATTGTTATGTATTTTAAAATAATTTTTTGCCATTAGTTCAGTAAAATCACTAATTATGTTCTTATAATACATATTTTGCCTTCTATGTGCATAACTGCCTAATTACACAATCTACCTTGAATGTGACTTTAGATAGGCTTTAGTTTGGACAAGTTTTATTCTGCTGAGGAGATAGAAACTATAATAATCAATAAAATAATTAAAGCCAACCTTAGACTTGAAAATAAACCATAAATCTTATGATATATTCAAAATTGTAATATATGCTAACATCATCATTACAGAAATATTTCAAAAGGGTTTCACTTTATTATATGACATTATCAATTATATTATGACTTTAAACATTTCCTAAAGGAGTGTCTAGAGCCATACAGTTTTTCTTAACTTCTTCTACTTGCAGATCTTTTATTGTTGGATACATTGAAAATTACTGAAAATAGGAATATGTAGCTTCATTTTTTTTACTTTTGTTTTCAACTGAGATTATTCTTTGATTTATAATGGTTTTTACAGAAATTAATTTTGGTATTATTTTACATGAATCTCCTTCATAAAACTTTGAAAACTTTTGTCTAATTCTTCATAAAACTTCATAAAACTTTTGTCTAATTCCTTGCATTCTAGTGAAATATTACTATTGCCACACTCTTTACAAGTTATTTTCTTTGTTTTAGAGAAATTATTTTTTCTAAAAAATAAAATATACAGAGCTTTTCATTGTTTTAAAAGAGAAAAAGTCAAACCTATGTCAACCTGGCTTTTATTTTTATTGTTCAAATACTTTATTATTTAAGCTATTACAGGTGTCCCAATTTTTCCTCCTTTATTTGCTCCACCCAACCCTCCCCTTGCTTCCACAGGCAATCTCCACACCTGTTGCCCATTTCCATGGGCTCTACATATATGTTCTTTGACTAATCCCTTCACTTTCTTTCAACCAGTCCCCACCTCCCCCAGCCCTCTTACAGCTGTCAATCTGTTCAATGTTTCTTTGCATCTGATTCTGTTTTGCACATTAGTTTATTTTGTTCATTAGATTCCATTTACAAGTGAGATCATATGGTATTTGTTTTTTTTCTGACTGGCTGATTTCACTTAGCATAATGGTTTCCAGTTCCATCGATGCTATTGGCAAAAGGTAAGAATTTCTTTTTTTTTTTTACTGCTATGTAGTACTCCACTATGTAAATGTATTACAACTTTTTTATCCACTCATCTTCTGATGGGTACTTAGACTGTTTCTACACTATGGCTATTGTAAATAATGCTGCTATGAACATAGAAGTGCATATATTCTGTTGAACTGATGTTTTGGGATTATTAGGATATATTCCCAGAAGTGCAGTTACTGGTTCAGAGGGCAGTGCAACCTTTAATTTTTTGAGGAAACTCCATACTGTTTTCCACAGTGGCTGCACCAGTCTGCATTGCCACTAGGATTCCCTTTTCTCCAAATCCTTGCCAGCACTTGTTATTTGTTGATTTATTAATGATAGCCATTTTGGCAGCTGTTCGATGGTATCTCATTGTAGCCATCATGACATCTCTCTGATGGTTAGGGATGTTGAACATTTCCTCATATGTCTATTGCCTATTTGTATGTCCTTCTTACAGAAGCGCCTATTCAAGACCTTTCCCCATTTTTTTCATTGGATTATCCATCTTCCCAGTATTGAGTTGTATAAGTTCTATATATGTTTGGAAATTATACCCTTGTCCTGTGTATCATTCGCAAATATTTTCTCCCATACAGTAGGTTCCTTTCTCATTTTGATGACGGTTTCTTTAGCTGTGTAGAAGCTTTTTTAATTTGATATAGTGTAATTTTTAATTTTTTTCCTTTGTTTCCCTTGCCCTAGAAGATAGATTAGCAAAAATATTGGTACATGAGATATCTGAAATTTTACTGCTTATGTTTTCCTCTAGGGCTTTTATGGTATCATGACTTATATTTAAGTCTTTTATCCATTTTGAGTTTATTCTTGTGTACGGTGTATGTTGGTGGTCTAGCAATTTTTTTTTCATGATCCAGTCAAGCTTTCCCAACACCATTTATCGAAGAGATTGTCTTTACTCCATTGTATCCTCTAGCCTCCTTTGTCAAATATTAATTGACCATAAAGGCATGGTCAATTGGCCATGGGTTTATTTTTGGGCTTTCTGTTCTAGTGATCTATGTGTCTGTTCTTATACCAGTGCCAGACTCTTTTGATTACAGTGGTCTCATACTATAGTTTGATATCAGGTATTGTGATCTTTCCAAACTTGTTCTTTCTTATCAAGATTGCTGAGGCTATTCAGGGTCTTTTTTGGTTCCATGTAAGTTTTTGGAATTTTTGTCCTAGATGTGTGAAAAATGCCACTGGTATTATAATAGGAATTTTATTGAATCTGTAGATTTCATTGGGTAGTATGAACATTTTAATGAGGTTAATTCTTCTATCCACGAACACGGTATGTGCTTCCACTTATTTGTATCTTCTTCAATTTCTTTCTTTAGTGTAGTATGGTTTTGTGAGTACAGGTCTTTTACCTCCCTGGTTAAATTTATTCCTAGACCTAATTTGTTGTTGTTGTTGCAATAGTAAATGGGATTGTTTTCTTAGTTTCTTTTTCTGATAGTTCATTAATGGTGTATGAAAATGTCATCAATTTCTGAATATTGATTATTGTATCTCATTACTTTGCTGAATTCATGTACCAGGTCTAGTAGCTTTTTGGTGGAGCTTATAGTTTTTTCTATGTACAATATCATGTCATCTGCAACTAATGACTTTTACTTCCTATTTTTCAAGTTGGATACCTTTTATTCTTTCTCTTGTCTGATTTTTATGGTTAGGACTTCCAGTACTATGTTGAATAAGAGTGGTAAGAGTGGACATCCCTGTCTTCTTTTTCACCTTAAGAGAAATGCTTCCAGTTTTTCCCATCAAGTTTAATGTGGGCTGTAAGTATTCTGTATGTGGACTTTATTATGTTGAGGTTTCATCCCTCTATTCCCACTTTGCTGAGAGTTTTTGTCATAAATGGTGCTAGATTTTATCAAATGCTTTTTCTGCAGCTATTGATATGATTGTGTGATTTTTATCTTTCATTTTGTTTATGTGATGTATCATATTTATTGATTTAAAAATATTAAACCAAACTTTCATTCTCATGATAAATCCCACTTGATCATGGTGCACGATCATTTTTTAATTGTTGTTCAATTGCATTTGTCCCCATTCTTCCCCCATTATTCTCCCCTGCCCTAACAACCCACCACCAACCACCTTCAATCCTTCCCCCACCATTGCCTTTGCCCATGGTCCTTTATAGATGTTCCTTGACTTGACCCTCCCTCTAATTTCCCCCATTATCCTCTTCCCCCCTCCCTCTGGTCACTGTCAGTTACTTCTTTATTTCCATGTCTCTGGTTCTCTTTGGCTCACTTATTTGTTTTGTTGATTAGGTTCCACTTATAGGTGAGACCATATGGTATTTGTCTTTTGCAACCTGGCTTACTTCACTTAGCATAATGCTCTCCAGTTCCATCCATGCTGTTGTGAAGGGCAGGAGTTCCTTCTTTCTTTCTGCTGCATAATTTTCTATTGTGTAAATGTACCACAATTTTTTTATCCACTCATTTACTGATGGGCACTTAATCTGCTTCCAGCACTTGATTATCTCTTTAATGCATTACTGGATCTAGTTCACTAATATTTTATTTAGAATTTTAGACTCTATGTTCATCAGGGATATAGGGTTATAATTTTCTTTCTTTGTTGTGTCTTACATGTTTTTGAAATTAAGATAATACTGACCACATAAGGAAAGCTGAGAAGTCTTTCCTCCTCTTGAAATTTTTGGGATGTTCTTAGAAGGATAGGTGTTAGTTCTTCTTTGAACGATTGGTAAAATGGAAAGTCCCAAAGGCATCTGGTCCAGGACTTTCTATTTGCTGGGAGTTTTTTTGATTACTGCTTCAATTTCATGAGTTGTTGACAGTCTATTCAAGTTTTTTCTTCTTCCTGATTCAGTTTTGGAAGATTGTATGTTTCTAGAAATTTATACATTTCACCCTGGTCTTCCAATTTCTTGGTATATCATTGCTCATAGAATTTTCTTACAGTCCTTTGCATTTCTGTGATATCAGTTACTTCCCTCCTTTCATTTCTGATTTTATTTTGGGGTTCCTTTTTTTTCTTGATAAGTCTGCTTAAAGGTTCATCAATTTTATTTATCTTTTCAAAGATCCAGCTCCTGGATTTATTGGTGTTTTGAATTGGTGTTTTTTAATCTCTGTCATTTATTCCCACTATGATCTTGAATATTTCATTCCTTCTACTCACTCTGGGCTTTATTTGTTGTTGTTTTGTTGTTCTTTTAGTCCCTTTAGGTGTAGAGATAGATTGTTTATTTAAGCTTTTTCTTGCTTCTTGAGGTAGGCCTTTAATGCTGTGAACTTCCCTCTCAGGACTACTTTCATTATGTCCCTTAGGCTTTGGGTTGTGCTTTCACATACTTTTTAAATTCCTTCCTTGATCTCACTGATAACACATTCATTATTTAATAACATGCTACTTAGACTCCACATATTTGATTTTTTTTAAGTGAGGTTGTTTCTAGTTTTATGCCATTGTGATCAGAGAAAATGATTGATGTGACTTCACTTTCCTTAAATTTGTTAACACTAATTTTGTTCTTAATATATGGTCTATCTTTGAGAATAATTCATGTGTACTTGAGATTAATATGTATTCTGCTTCTTTGAGATGAAATGCCCTATAAATATCACTTAAATCCATTCAATCTAATGTGTCATTTAGGGTCACAGTATCCTTGTTGATTTTTTGTCTGGGAGATCTGTCCATTGATGACAGTGTGGTGTTAAACCCCACTGCTATGACTGTATTGTTGTCAATTACTTCCTTAAAGTCCACCAAGATTTTCTTTATATATGTAGAAACTCCTATATTGGGTGCATATATGTTTACAAGGGTTATATCCTCATCATAGATTGACCCCTTTAGTATTATGTAATGACTTTCCTTGTCTCTTTTTATGGCCTTTGTTTTGAAGTCTATTTTGTCAGATACAAGTATTGCTACCCCAGCTTTTTATTTTCACATCCATTTGCAAGGAATATTCTGTCCATTTCTTCACTTTCAGTTTGTGTATCTTTTTCATTCTGAGGTGGGTTTCTTGTAGATAGCATACACATGGGTCATGTTTTCTTGTTCATTCAGTTATCCTACATCTTTTGATTGGAACATTTAATTCATTTACATTTAAAGTTATTATTTATAGGTACTTATTCATTGTCATTTTTTTCCCATTATACCTACATTCCTCTACCTCTCTATTTCTTCATCTTCACAAAGCAGTCCCTTTAACATACCTTGCAATGCTGGTTTGGTGGCAATGAACTTCTTTAGGATTTTTGTTTGTTTGTTTGTTTTCTGGGAAGCTCTTTATTTGCCTTCAATTTTAAATGATAAACTTGTTGGATAGAGTAGCCTTGGTTACAGGTCCTTGTTTTCATTATTTTGAATATTTCCTGCCGATCCCTTCTGGCTTGTAGTATTTCTGTTGAGAAATCAGCTGACAGTTATGGGAACTCCCTTGTAGGTAACTAACTGTTTCTCTCTTGCTGCCCTCAATATTCTTTCTTTGCCTTTGAACTTGCCATTTTAATTATGATGTGTCTCAGTGTGGTTGTCTTTGGGTTCATCTTGATTGAAACTCTCTATAATTCTTGAACTTTTTGTGTGACTTTTTCCTTCATCAGGTTAGAGACATTTTTTGTCATTATTTCTTTAAACATGTTTTCTATCCCTTGCTCATTTTCTTCCTTTTCTGGTATTCCTGTGGTATAGACATTGTTATGTTTCATGTTGTATCAAAGCTCCCTTAAAATCTCATTTTTTAAGTCTTTTTTCTTTTCGTTCCTGTGACTGGGTGTTTCTTCTCCATTGTCTTCCAAATCAACCCTCTGCTTCATGTAGCCTGATTTCAATTCCTTCTAGTGTATTCCTCATTTCAGATATTGCATTCTTCATTTCCAACTAATTCTATGTTATTGTTTAAAAGGTTTTATTGATTCATTTCCAGAGAGAGGAACAGGGATGGAGAGAAACATAGATATGTGAGAAAAACATTGATCTGTTGCTTCTTGCATGCTCCCAACTGGGAACTAGGCCCACAACCCAGGCATGTGCCCCAACCAAGAATCAAACAGGTGGCAGCCCTTCTATTCATAGGCTGGCACTCAACCAACTGAACCATACCAGCCAGGGCTCTATGTCAGTTTTCTTGCTGATGTAGTTCCCAATAAGTTCCTGTAATTCTCATTAAATTCCTTGAGCATCCTTATAACCATTACTTTGAACTATATGTCTGATAAATTACTTTCCTCAATTTAATTCAACTCTTTTTCTGGTAATTCCTCCTTTTCTTTCATTTGGAGGTCGTTTCTTTGTCTCTTCATTTAAGCTCTTTTTGTTTGTTTCCAGGTATTAGATTGATCTGATTTGAATTCCAGTTTTTGTGGAGTGCTCTTATATGGTAGGTGTCTTGTGGATCCTAGTGGTGCATTCTCCTTGATTCCTGAGCTAGATGCTCTAGGAGAATGTTGCTTGTGTGGCTTATGTGGGTTCTTCTGTTATAATTGAGTCCTGATCATTGTTAACCTCTTTTAGTGGTGACATCTCCCCTCTAGTTGGCTGACTGACTGGCTCAATCCCAACCACATTTTGCATGCTGTTGTGCAGGTACTGACAGAACAAAAAAATAACACAAAGACAAGCAAAAAAAAAAAAAACCCTAACAATAGCAAAATCAACAATGAAAAATTAAATATAAATAGAATAACATAAAATATAGAAAAGAATACAAGAAGACAAAAAAAGAAAAATGATTATAATAAGAGAGAAGAAAGGGAAACAATTAGAGAAAAAATAGAACAAAATGGCCAAAAAAAAAAGAACAAGGAAAGATCATGAATGGAAAAAATTAGAAAAAAGAAAGAAGAAAAAATAAAATGAGAAAAAGAAAGAGTAAAATAAAAGATATGAAAGAAAAAATATAGGAAAAATTGGGAAGAAAAGAAAAATAATAAGAAGGCTGCTAAAATAACAAAATAATGACAAAGAACAAAGTGTAATTTGAGCATAGTTTAATGCCTGTCTGCTAGGATCTCCCTTTGGATATAGCTCTGATGTTGTCTGAAGCTGGTGTAAGACAACGTTAGATTCTGTCCACGTCTAGCCCCCAGCAACCTGTTTGAAGCTACAAGTGATCCATAGTTTATGGCTGTCTCCTCCAGGCTTGGCTGTGCACTGGATGGGCAAAGCTGTGCTGCAGGGCCAGCTTTTATCAGCACAGAGCCCAGGGGTGAGTCAGTCAATGTCCCAAGGCTCCACATGATGCGTCTCAGTCTGCTTCTTTTTCCTGGCCTGCTGTCAGTGTCAGTTCTTAACCCAACTGTTTCTGAGAAGGTTTTGATAGAATCTAGTGGATTGGACTCCTGGATCTCTTGTGGGAAGGAGGTACCATTCAAACTTCAGGGAAAATCATGGGTGTGTTCCCCTACCCTGAGCCATGCATCTGAATCTGTCTTGGATTATTTCTCTGAATGCGGCAAGGCAAAGCCCCTAGTAGGCAAGTGGATGGGGCCTCCAGAGTCCAGAGTTTGGGTCTGTCAGAAACCAGGAGTGTGTTTTTATGGGTCTCCCATGAGGAAGAAATGTCAATCTGTAACACAGAAAAGTTTATGGGATGGTGACACATTAATCCAATCTCTGATACCCCTGAGTCTGCCTATGTTGCTGTCTCTTCAGCATGGGTTAAGATGCAGAGTTGGGTGGAAAATTTGCAGGGTAGGTTGAGCAGGATTCCATAGGGTACAGCAAACAGTATCCCACAGGGCGGGTAATTGTTATTATCCTGGGAGGGGTTTGCGCTTCTCATGAAAAATGGCTTCTGTGGTAGTGGAGGATGTCCCCGTAAAAGGATCCCAGCAGCTGCTTCCCAATATCTCTTTCCAATACCTCCCACTCTGAACTCTCCTCAAGCAACTCTGGTCAGCACAGCCCACCCTTTGCTGGAGCCCAAGGTGAGTGGTTGCAAGTAAAACAAATCTGTGCTTTGTCCCCATAAAAAAATAGTGGCTTTGTCTCCAGAATGCTCCATCTCTCCTGGACAGGCAGAATCCCCACCACCTTTCACCAATGGATGCCACTGGGGTGGCTGATCTTGGCTCTAGCACTCTGTGCTTTGGGGCCCAGTCTGGAGTCCAGGCTTCACTCCCTTCAGGGGAAAGCCCCCACAGCTGTGCCATAACAAACAGCCTGCTGCCTGTGGGAGTGGGGCCACCCTCTTTTGTGTCCCTGCCCTTCCTATTGATCTTGAGGTGAATTCTGCCTCTCCTTAGTTAAATGTCTTCTCTTCAGGTAGTCTTCTGTTGATTATTCTGGATTGCTGTTCCCTCCACCTTAGGCTTTTGGTAAGAGTATGCTAGCACTCTTACCAAAAGTTTAAATAAAATTTTATATTAAATATCTGTAGATAACATTAATTCAATATTAATTGTTTTCTGATAAAGACAATAAAATGTTTTGTTTGAATATACTCTCATTTGTTTACTCCATTCAATGTATCATATGCTTTATCTACTTAAAATTTATTTGCTTTAATATCATTTAATTGACATTTCTATTTTGTGTCCAAGTGGTTATTAGGTCAAATTTAATGTGTATTTCATAAAATACATGTTAGAAAAATATGAGTATAGTTTTGAACTGTTCCAAAAATTTTCTTTTATAACCAGGACAGGTTAATTTGTCTATTACTAACTAGTTCAAATTATTTGTGTACATGGCAAAGAAAATACTTCTGGATATGGCCCCAGATTTTGTTGGTACACATTTCTCTTTATTATGACATTAGTTCCAATCTTACAGACTCAACCATATTTAAATCAATGTCCAAAGTTGAACATACTTTTTCTTTAAAAAAAAAAAAGATTTTATTGATTTATTTTTAGAGAGGGAAGGGAGGGAGAAAGAGAGAGAGAAACATCAATGTGCGGTTGCTGGGGGTCATGGCCTGCAACCCAGGCATGTACCCTGACTGGGAATCAAACCTTTGATGCTTTGGTTCGCAGCCTGCACTCAATCCACTGAGCTACACCAGCCAGGGCTGAACATACTTTTTCAATGCTTTAAACAGATATGAAAAAAAAAAAAAGAAATTAGCAGCACCATCACTTCCTCCTATAGTGTCATTTCCCAGAATGCTTTCTTTCTCTATGGTACCTGTTTAGAGTTAGCCAATTGACAGAACTCCACTAAGAATGTGAAGGTGGAAAGCACAGGCTGTGATTCTCCAGAGGCAGTAGCCACCATTTGTTCACTGTTACAGACTGAGGGATTTGGTGGCTATTCAGATGTCTTGTCTTAAAATGTGACCACTAAATGCATCATCTAATACTGAACTGTACTCTGTATTGGAAGGAAGTAAAATGCTATAAAATACACTTTTAATTCTACTGACAAGGTTTAAATACAAATAGTCAATTGGATCAAGTATTGTGTCACTGTTAAATTTCCCAGAGTTTATACTGTGATTATACAAAGGAATATCTCTACTTCTAAGAATTTTACAAATATATATTTAGGGATATTCTTGTAAGGATACCTCTTATAGGTCATGATTTAAGTAACTTACCCTCAAATGATTCAGAAATAAGATCTGTTTGTGTGTGTGTGTGTGTGTGTAGGAGGGCAGATAATAAAGCAATTGAAGGAAAATGTAAACAATAGGTAAAGGTATATACAGAGCAGGTGAGCATTTTTGTTTTATTTTAATTTGGTGAATTTTCTGTAAGTTTGAATTTGTTTCCAAATTAAGAAAAACAAAAGGAAATCTGAAATTGGTCTTCCATGTGATTAGAGATCAGAGTGGACAGTAATTATGACCTCTTTGCCAGTAGCAAAGGGGACGATGATAAGTCCTTAGTACGTGGAGGCCAAGAAGTTACTTAGATGACCACATGTAGTTTCCTGGAGTGGAGTTTTTATACAAGAAAAGGGTTTGGAATATCAAATGGCTTTTCTAACAGAACCTGATGGTAGAGAGAAGAACACAAGGACAGTAGGTTATTTGGCTATTGCTGACTACACTGGAGAATTTTTAAAAAGAGAATGACAAATTCAGGGTTTAATTTCTCAGCTCAAGGCCTGATAAGGAGTCAGAAAGTTTCTAAGCCTGCCTGAAAAATAAAATCCCTTATTTTGTATAATTACAGAACTGATATTTCTGAAACAAAGACTATATCTGCAGATGGCTGAGTTACAATGCGTATTGAATTTATACTTGTAAAGCCTCTTGTGTTCAAATTATAACATTGACAGGAAAAACTGGAATCTGAAAAATTAGAATAAACTCTGGATCTCAAGTGTTGGAGGCACTTGTGTACTCTTTTATTTTAATTTTATAAATCTATGTATAATATACATAGAGTGAAATATACAGTCAAAGCTTCATTAAATTTTCAATAATAGCTATGCCTATATAATTTATACCCAGTCAAGATGCAGAATATTTCCATCAACCTAAAAAGTCACCACACATCCCCTTTCCGTTACTCCCTGCTCCACACCCAGGAGTGATCACTGCTCTGATTTCTGTTATCATACAATATTTTTCTTCTTTAATGTTATGTGCTTAACAGAATAGTGATCCTCTACAAATGTCCACATCCTAACCCATAGAACCTGTGACTACGTTAGATTACACGGCAAAGGGGAATTAAAGTTGCAGATGGAATTAAAGTTGCTAATCTGCTAACTTTAAAATAGAGGATTGTCTGGGATTATCTGGGTGGCAGAGAAGGGCAGAAAAGAGCATCAAAGGAAGCTAAGCCTGGAAGTGTGGTCAGAGAGCTGCTACAATGGTGGCTTTGAAGATGGAGGATTGGGCCACAAACCAAGAAACATTGTGGACTTGAGAAGTTGGCAATGTGACAACATAGACTCTTCCCTAAAATATTAAGAAATGATCAAAAATATGTTGATAGCTTGATATCTAGAGAGACCTATGTAAAACTTCAAACCCATATAACTGTAAAAGAATGTATTGTTTTAAGCCATCAAGTATGTGCAGTAAAATGATACACTAAATATCTGCAGGATAATACTGCATGCCTTGTATTCTTTTATGTATGGCTTCTCTTGGTCAGCTTGGTATTGTGGAGATTCACCAGTGTTGTTTTGAATATCTGAATATTTTGAAGATCTGAATAGTACTTTCTTGTATGAATTTACTTCAGTTTCTCTTATATGGAGATGGACAGGTGAATTGTTTTTAGCTATTATCAGTAAGCTATTTCTTCTTAATTTTATTTTGTTGTGGTTTGCATTTTTAGGGTTCCCAAGCAGGAGGCTGGGGCTCCTCCTAACTAGAATTCCTCCATGTAAGTGTCATATCCTAAAATGAGATTTCTTTTTATTGTGATACTAAATTCAAACTTTACATCAATAAAACAACTTAGAAAACTAGTATTATGGCTGTTCATATTAAAAATAGCAATATCAGAAGTAAATCACCTTATGAAGTTATATATAATCCTTTTTATTCTTACAAAAATATCTGGATTCCAGAGATGAGAAATGTCTTTTTAAGTTACTATGGCAAGTAGAACTAGAACCTGAATCCAGGCAAGACATTTAGACTCAAATTCTTACATTCATTCCATTGCATTTATTTGCCTTATACATACATTTGTTCACCAAATAGTTATGGAATGCCTATAGTATACTAAGCACTGTGCTACCATTGCCTGAGATATCATGTTGTATATTTATTTCAACATGTAACATGGATTGATAATCTATTAATATATAAAAATGGAAACATCATATGCATGTTCTATTTACTTCTTTGCTCATTATAATAGAGAAAGGCCAGCATTTTTTAAGGTTCTAAATGAGAACTCCATTTTCAGAAATGTGTCCACTTAAAACATGAGCAAACAATAAGTAGAAACTGTTCGTATACCTGTCCATGAGCACTAAATTAATTAACTCTTTCACTTTTATTTCATGACTTTTACTTAAGTGTTGTTTCACATTGCAGTATAAAAGAGGTATCTCACTTCTAATACTGCTTCAAATAGCAGTTTTTAATTAGCTTCTTTGATAAGTGATGTAAATGATCAGGCTCTTGGTCTTCATTCTAAAATTGATTTACTATGATTATTTACAAGTGAATTATTATCATTTAAACTATTCAGAAAACATCTCGTAAACTTACTTGACTATAAAACTTTAAAAATCTCATGTATTTTCCAAACATCGAGCACTCAAACTCTGTAAGGCTCACTCATATTATGAAGAAATATTTGCTTTACTCCATGTCTACTGAATCAGGTTAAATTCATCTAAAAAACACCTTACAGAAACTTATAGAATGACATTTGAATAAATGAGTAGTGTGGCCTAGATAAGTTGGCATGTAAAATTAACCAGCTGAGCCCATACAACACATCCCTTCTCTCTCCCCATTCCAAACAGACATAAACAGTTTAGAAGGACAAAGATGTTATGCCATCTTGCTTGGATATCTTCCACCAGTGCAGAGTGTGTTTAGGAACCAATAGCAAACAGGGTCAGAAGTAAACACAATCAATAGCTTTTACCATTAAACCTAGAATAGGCTATGCCCACAAATTGTGTGGCTATAGGTATTTATTTAAGTTGTTCTAAAACAGTGTGTGTTATTTTTCTCATTATCAAAAGTAACTATAAATTCACAAAGATGTGGTAAGTAGTACACACATTGCAGAATACAATCAGTCCTATTGCTTGGTTAATTCTATGACAAATACTGAGACTCTGATATTGAATATAGGAAATGGAACCCCAGTGGCTAGAAACTGTCTCTAAATTTTCAGTATAAGATCTAATTGGGTTCTAAATTTGACAAAATGATTGTTACTTATTTACAATCAATGATGGACCAGAGTAGAAGAAACATAAACTACATACATTCTGTATTTTCTTTTACAATCGTAAGTATACTAATTCTTTTTATCCATGTTTGAATTCTTCTGCAAATTACAACCAAGAATGCCTATAAAAATATTTATCTACATAAGAAAGTTGCATGTTTTGGCCATTTGGAAAGACAGGTGGCCATCTGGAGAGGTCTACTTCTGTGTGTCGTAAATGAAAATGGCCTTCCCTGATGATAAACAAAGTGTCCAAAGAACTTTTGAAGGGGCTTGCCATAAGGTAGAGCAGGTGCTCAGAAGTCACACAAGAGAGATACTATGCGGTGGGGCCTGTTCTCTCCTTGATGCATGCAAGGTCCATAGATAATGGAAACTGCATGTGTATTTTCAGAAAGCACTATGCTGTGCGAACTGCAAAGGAAAAGATCTCGTAGGCATGAGATCTTAAAGGAAAGAAAAAAGCAAGAAAGGAAACAAAAAACATTTTGCTTCTGTACTTTTATGGTGATAATAAAGTATGTAGATGCTGGAAATAAAATCATGCACTTTTTAAAGAAACTAAATGTGGTTACATGCCCTCCCACTTATGTGCAAGCTCAGACTCAAGAGCATATTTGGCAAGTGGTACTTTAGCTATTCATTTACTTTCACAAAACAGTAGCTGTGTTGCATGGGTGTGTTGACTTTATTTTTTCTCTTTTTAGTTATTTATTTTCAATGATTTGAAAATATTATAATTATAAATTTTGGAATTAATGTAACTGTATAAATATGAATTTTGTGTGTGTGTGCAGAGACCAGAAAATACAGGCTACAGTAAGCATTTACGCATTAAACTATTCTTTAAATAAAATCAATGGCCATATATAACACTAGAGTATATTTGAGATTACAATTTTAGGCATTAGTTGATATGAATATAAATTAATTCCTGTTAAAACAGGTAACATCAAACACTCAAATAACAGTGGTGCTTATTCAATGTACATACATTTTTGGAAATGCATAAATATTTTGAATTCTTGCCACATAGCTAAGTATTAATTCCTAGCATGGATCAAAATCTTGCAAAGAAATCTTGGCAAAACATTAAAATAAAACAAGAAACAAACAAACAAATGAAAAACCCCAGCAAATACTGAGTCAGTCCCATAAAAGGCAATAAATAAACTGCAAATAGAAATTGCTTCATTTCCAAGTAAATACATTTTGGCAAACTGCATGGCAATATAATATCTTTTATATGGTGCTGAAAGGATACTTTTCTGCATGTCATGAATAGACCCATTACTAATGATTAACACTTACCACATGATAGTTAATAATCATAATAGAGTAGATATGGTTCCTGCAATATAATTTAATCAAATGTCATAAAATTTTTTTAAACTGACCAACATCTAATTATCCCTGTGTGTGGTTTCTGTGTACAAAGGGAAGACAGTTTCCCTTTCACTTGCTGTCATGACCCCTGGAGCTGTAAGACTTACTAAGATCGCAGCATAGCATAGACTTGTCTTTGTGCAATTAATAATTCT
The DNA here is from genome assembly GCF_004126475.2 of Phyllostomus discolor. Lineage (NCBI taxonomy): Eukaryota > Metazoa > Chordata > Mammalia > Chiroptera > Phyllostomidae > Phyllostomus > Phyllostomus discolor. The sequence continues at coordinate 58,363,390 of NC_040904.2, read as the reverse complement.
GGAGCTTATCTAATCACACTGGATGAATTTTCCAACATTTTAATAACAAAGTTGATAAAGATAAATATTATAATGGCATTTATAAAAAGTCTACTCTGCACTCCACATAAATCACTGTTCCGTCCTCATAATAATCCTGCAATATACTCCCAAGAAAATACCTATTGCAGATGAGGAAACAAGGCTCCAAAAAGCTCAATAACTTTTCCAAGACTGTGCAGTGAGAAAATGTCTGAATGACCAAGCCCAGGTGTCCATGGCCCTATAGTTTTTATTTTCCTCCAATTACCCTACTATCTCCCTTTATTTGGGTAAATGCTTATCTTATAGTTCAGAAATAAGTGACTCTTTAGAGGTATTCAGACAAAAAATTTATATGCCACAATGAATAATTTTATATAAAAAGAATGTTTTTTTATATATTTTGTGACATACTTCACAATCTTAATATTGTCCAAATAAACTAAAACCACTATGAAAAAATCACATCATTTCTGTTATATTTTAAAATATAATGTAATGATTAAAATTTTTATTACAAATGAAAACTACTTTAAAATGCTCATGACACCGAGTATAGGTATGCATGTATGTTGATATAGAATGCTTCACCATATCTCAAATTCTGGAATTGGAAAATATCTATTAAATTAGGACATCAAAGAACATCGAAGTGCTTGGTTATTGTGCTTATCTCAGCCATGTGTAAGTCCATCATTAGAAGTGAAAGTATGCCAATATTGTCAAGCTTCTGGGGGATCTATTTTCTAAACAAATGCTCCCTGTTTTAGACTTCCTTACAAATGCATAAATTCCAGCAGCTTTTGCTCACAAAATGGATGCTAGGTGCTAAAGTTTTTTTTTCCCAACATTTTTTGAATAGAAAAGAAAACTTCCTTCTTTTGACTCAAATTGGGTTTCCAGATGTCCAAGGTCAAAGGTTGAAAATAAAGTATCAAGTTTTGGCCTACTCTAGCCAGACAGCATGTACAAATGTGTGAGAGCTTCACCAGAGGGTGCCCTTATGTATTTTTTTATTTTCTCTCTCCTTGCCTAGTAAGAGGTCCATATACACTCTGCTGAATAATGCCATTCTAATTACATGCTGGGAATGGTCTAGGTCTCTTGTATTTATTTTTCAGTAACTGATTGCATTGTGGACCTTTAAAATGCTTATTATGAGTGCATAAATTTGGAAGGTTGCTAATTCTCTTTTTCCTGACTTTGTTGTGTCCTTTTCTACTTGATGACATATTCTCTGTTTTTGATAAGTAACCCCTAATATAAGATATGAAATAGAGGATGATGTAATAAAAAATAGAGACAGCATGAACTTGATTCTATTTTGCTCCAGTAAATGGTTGAACTTCAGCAATTACTTTAAATTTACAAATATATTTTTTTGCTGGCCATATTTTTAAAAAACATTCTGGAAATTGAAATTGTGCCACAAAATATTTTAAAGTGTTCTTTCCAAAGGCTTAATTGGGGTGTCAGCTTGAAATACCATATTATAAAAATAAACTTGGAGCAACATCCATGAATTTTGTTTTTAATTCTTCATGAAATATTCTAAATAGTATATGATGTTACAATTATTGGCAACAGATATATAATGAGCCCCTTGAGTTAAGCACCTAGCATAGAGAAGGAACAACAAAAAAACATTCTTCCCTTATATTAAGTTTAAATGGAATTACTATATGTGTTTTCTTTTTTTCCTGTAGCTTATTTTAGTGCACAAAGCCATTTATGTGGATTTTAAAACTATAGAATGTGCCATGAAACAGTCTGCAAAGCTCTCTAACCAAAGCCTCTAAGCCCCAAGGTGAGGAAACCAGAGAGAAGAGTGAAGGAAGCCAGGAGAACTGGGAGGGACATAAGGGAAAAGTTATGAGGGTAACAAAATAGAAGTACTAAAATTAATCCATTATGTTATTAACACGGGAGAACATAACATAGGAAACAGTCTGTTACGACTGTAAGAACAGCCCGTATACTTGGGTTCTATTCTTAAAACCACAGGCCTTTCATTCCAAATAACACCAATATGTGCATTTTCAAAAGGAGTTTCTTGTGTGTTTCCTTTTTAATGACCATCAGTGAATCATAGGACAGACTTCCTACAAGATCTGCTCAAATCTTTCAAAATCTGTATTTAACCAAAGATGACTGTTCTTTGCTCTCTTGAAAATTTATTGGGCCCATTAAGTATTGTAGCTTAGAAAAATGAAATCGTTAAATTGCATTTCTTGTAAAATATGTGAATAAATAATAACATGTTATTATTTTATTAATAACTATTGAATTTTATATGTGGCCTTAATATATGGGGTTCAACTTTTTTGAAAGTTTAAACCTAAACTTGGTTGCTTTGGACATATATTTTTAACCTAATTAAATTAAGGGAAACAATAGTATTAGTATTAAAAGTAAAATTAATAAAAAAAAAATAAAAAATATATACTGGTTGTAAAACCATTCAGCTTTAAGTGTTATTGAATGCAATGATTAAGGGTACAGTTTTAGGAGTCAGATTACATGGCCGTTCATATCTTGACTGTACCAATTTGGCTAGTAACTTTACTTGTCTGTGTTACTGTCTCCTATCTGTATTACCTCATAGGTTTTTTGTGATGGATAAAATAGGTAGTATACAGAGAACGCTTGGAGCAGGGTTTACCACATGACTGCTATTATGAATCAGAATATAACCTCCACTGAGACAGGATTTTTTTTGTCTTATTTGTTCACTGATGTATTCCAAACACCTAGAATAGTGACTACATATAATAGAACCTCAAAAAATATTTTGGAGTAAATAAATTAGTCTCCCAATTTAAAGAATATTTTTGGTGTTAATCTTACACTTTTATGGTAAAATGTGACTACTAATTTACATTCCTAAGTAATATCAGTAGAGGCAGAAGAAATAAAAGCTTTTCTAAATGCACAGAAATATGAAGAGAAAATAGGAATTAGATTCACTTATTATTGAAAATGCTCATAGATTCTAGTTTTAAAAATTTGTTTATTATGTTTCTAAGAGACACATCTAAGGGTAAAAATAGATCACATAAGATAATGGAAAAAAACTTGGAGGATGTTTGATCCTGTTCAAAAAATTTATGGGGAAGTTTGTTCTGCATATTTTATATAAATTCTGTTCTTCTGCAGGATTTGAACTGCAACCCAGCAACCTAACCCCCTGTGCCATTACCAGCTAGTTACTGAAGCAAGAAGGGTTATTATTGATAATACCACAACACAGTTATTGGACCAATAAAGCATAATAGCATTTTTTATTTATTAATCTTGTACTCCCAAAGTAGAAATAAAGGTTCTGGGCTATTCAAACCCACAGATGTCACCTAAGCATGGACGTATAGGAAAGGGCCTATTTCAAGGACCTTTTGGCATGGAACAAATGTCTCATGAATGTATTAGAAGCAACTGTTGTTAAGCAAACAAATAGAAATTATGAGGAAGAAATAGAATACCCTAGTATTTTAATAACTATCAAAAATTAAATTAGTATCATAATGTTTTAAGAAAATGTTTTATCAGAGTTTCAGATAAGAGATAATCTCCCTTCAAATTCTTTCTCACAAAAATATAAATGCAGGTGAATAAAATACAAGATCACTTGTTCAATGCCCTAAAGATAATTTTTTTCTTTTTTCTTTTTCTCTCTGATGTTCAGCACTTCAAAGCTTTAGGGAGAAAAAGGGACCCATATTATGCTAATAAAGTGACTTTCCACATCCACCATCAATTCCTGAAATAAGCCACCAAAATGCATCGCCACCATATAGTCCAGATCTAAGAACTTGATCCTTCAATTCCTCAACCACCTTCTTTCAGAATAGAGAAGCTGGCTCTTTCCACCAGGCTCTCTCTAAAAAGGAAGTTGTCCGGCTCTGTAGAAGTAGAGACCTGATACCAAAGGTTATTTCTCTATAATGAGTTCTTAATCTGAATCTTATCTCCCCTCTTGTACTTGATAGAGAAAAACTTTGGGTTAGCCAAAAAGTTTGTTTGGTTTTCCCATAAACTGGCTCTAAGTAGCACTTAATTGTATTTAACTTCATTTGAAACAATTTTATTGAATTGTATTGTGTCAGCTGTTATATCAGCATACATTAAAAAAAACTTTTCACCCTGGATAGTGCTGCTCAGTGGATTGAGTGCTGGCCTGTGAACCAAAGGGTCGCCAGTTCAATTCCCAGTCAGGGCACATGCCTGGGTTGTGGGCCAGGTCAGGCCCCTGGTGGGGGATGCATAAGAGGCAACCACACATTGATGTTTCTCTCCCTCTCTTTCTCCTTCCTTTCCCTGCTCTCTAAAAATAAATAAAATATTTTTAAAAATTTATCAAAATTGGTGAATGTTTGGGTAGCCATTTAGTGAGATTGAAGATGCAAGAAAATAAGTGACATTTTAGGCATATTATGCTTTATTATTTCAAGGAAGGTAAAAACTCAACTGAAACACATACACACAAAGAGGAGGTCCTCTGACTGACTGATTGTGTCAAACATGGTTTGTGAAGTTTCATGTTGGAGATTTCTTGCTGGATGATGCTCCAGGGAAAATAGCAATCAAATTGAGACATTAATTGAGAACAATCAATGTTATACCATGTGGGAGACAGACAACATATTTCAAAATATCCAAATCAATAAACTTATTGGTGAAAATGAAAAATGTGTCTTTTATTTCATGGAAAAAACTAAATGGACTTTTTGGACAACCAAATACATGCCACCAGAATTAATTATCTATGAACTGCCATCCTTCAACTTTCAGTAGTACACATGAAAACATGCAAAGACATATTCTCTCTCATTTCCTCCAAGACTTGCCCATGTCCAGGTTCAGTGTTAAAGAATACAATATCTGTTATGTTTTTGCAACATCTTTAATCTCTTTTTTTCCTGAGGCTTTTCCTCACCCTCTGTCATGTAATAAAAATAAAGTCAACATAAAACATCTGTATTAATTTGCTATTGCTGCATAACAAATTACCACCATCTCAGCAGCTTAAAATAAACCCCAACTCATTATTTTACAGTTGGTTTAAGTCAGGAGTTTTGCAAGGCATGGGATGGGTTCTCTGCTCACACTTCCACAATACTGAAACCAAATTTTTGGCCAGGACTATTGTCTCATCTGAGACATAATATTCTCTTCCAAGCTTATTCAGGTTGTTGGTAAAATTTAGTTGTTTGAGGCTGTAAACCTGTTGAAAACAGGTCCCTGTTTTCTTGCTGGCTGGCTGATGACTAGGGGCGGTTCTTAGAGGTTGCCTCCAGTTCCCTGCTATTGACCCCTGACCCCATTGGCAGTTCACAAAGTGAATATTTGGTTTCTTCTAGGACATTTAGAGAACACCTCTCTGATTTATTCTCAAATCAGCTGAAGAAACTTTGCTTTCAAAAATTTTCCCTGAGTAGGACAGACTCACCCAGGATAATCTTCCTTTTGCCATATAAAATACCTTAATCACAAGAGTGTCATATTGGGTTGATAAGTTCTCTTCACATTCAAATGGGAGAGGAGTACACAAGGGTGAGGCTCATTGGAAGCCATTTTAGCATTCTGCCTTATACAACACTCAAATCAAATCAGTACAAAACAAATAGCTATTTCTTTGTACCCCGCTTTCTTATCTTTCTGTCTTATTAAAATGAGCTAATACTTACATTTATTGCTTTCTCTACTTTCACAACTCTCATTCCAAAACAGACTTTCCAAAATCATGTTTAAAAAGCTATTTTGAATCTATATATCTTATTTCCCACTAGCCATTGACATTTTAGAATATCTTTAAAAACATCATGTTTAAGTATGAACTTATCTCTTGCCTCCCTTTCACTTCTTTTATTTTTCTAACATAATTAATGGTCCAATCAACTATCTCTTCTTCCAAACTAGAATTCTGAAATCATACTTGACTTTACTTCCTTATGTCCCAAATGCAGATAGATAGTCCTTGGGTCCTATCAGTTTTACTTGGAAATGTTGGATCCAGTCTCTTTCCAAGCAGTCTAGCCTTATTTTAGTTCAGTTCCTTTTTGTAATGTGGGCAGTCTACTTTCTACTTATCCAACCATCTGTAGTGACTTCTATCCATCATCAAAACTGCTACTTCTTAGTCTTCTTGAAAATGGAAAAGTCAGCATTCATGCTTCCTGTTACTAACAGAACCAATAAGTAGACAAGGATTGAATCTTTATGGGTGTGTTATTCAGAAGCCAGCAATCTGAGAAGATGACAGATTATATACCCTAGAAAACCATCCTAACACCTCATCTCAAGCTGACATTTTTCAAAGGACAGAAAAGGGGATGTAAGGGGTTTGGGGAAAAAGGCTAATCAGATCAGAGTTTCAGTCCAGCAGTGATTTTTCTAGTATTTCTTTATCTGCTGTTCAACAATTCTTCACCTGCCTTTTGGCCATTGCCTCCCTGGAACACAATGGCTCAGACACCATCTCTATGGCTTGCAGACCCCTGGGACATAAAAATTGAATTGCTTGTTGACCTCCTGGAGTTATTGCATTCCAGTTCCTGGAATGCTTTCCACATAAATTAATCACTTAAGCCTGTCAACTATAACTATAGCTAAAATCTTTAACTCTTGAGTTCCCCTATTACTGCTAAGATGGAAATATCCAAAGAATGGTTTGAGGATTCTTTTAAATTCAAAATCCACAATACTAACACTATTACTTGTATAATTGATAAAGGATGAGCAGTTGTAACACACTGTTCCTTGAAACCTGATTGGGTTCATCTTTAAAATCACACCATTGTAAGTCTCCCAGATCTTTGAAGTGCTTGTTTATACAAGTTCTCTATCTTTCAAAATAGCAACAAGGATAGATTAAACAGGTTAAATACTTATTATAATTTTTAACCCAATTCTACTCCCAGTTTATCTCCTATCCCAAATATGTTACTTAAGAAAAAATGTTGACTTTAATTGTTTATTATCTCAGTTAAATTTTTTTCACAATAATTTTCCCTACTTGATGTTTTTCAAAACTTCTATCCACCTACTCCTAAGCCCTATTTTGTTTCAAAATTTCCTTTTACATTATCTTGTCCAATTTATCTATGTTGCTCTTTTATTTCTGTTCCTCTGCTATACTCCCTAAACCCCAATCTTTCCTCTTTATCCTAGAGCAATTATTATCAGCTTGCTCATCATAACTGGATTTTCTGTGAGAGGCAATGATTCATCCTCAGGGAACCAAGCATCTTCCTAAAGGGAGGAGTATGGCTCACTTGGGTGAATTTCATGGAACAGGAAAAAGACGTTAAAGGATATTATGTATAGTGGGTCTCAGTCCACTAAGTTATTTTCCTAATGCTAACTCAGTGTTTTTCAAGACATAACACTCATTAACTTGGGGACTAAGGGAAATGGACATCTGTATTTTAAAGTCATATATTAAGTTTAGGAATTTTAAAGTTATTAAAAAGTGAACCCGACCTTGTTTGTGTACAGCTACAGTTTTCTTTTGGGCATGCCATTTACATGGTAGAAATATTTTCTAGATTAGAAAACTCTGGTATGACAAAGTACCAAACATTGCTAGATTATGTTTTAAAAGCCTTCAGGCCACCAACAGGCTTCAAATGGGTTTGTATCTCATACCTTTGTTTTCAAAGTCCTGGAGTGACTTTATACATATCTTTCTAGTAATTTGGATATCATTGAGCTGGAGACTCCATAGAGAAAAACTTTAATGATTTTGAAAAAAAGTAGCTTGATACACTTGAAAAGCCATTTTCTCTTACTTTCTCCACACATTAAGTCTAAAAAGATTAATTTTAACTATTTCCTAAAATCTCTAAATAGAAGTTTTTATGTTTGCTTCAGGAATAAAAATGCAAAACGTTGTGAAATACTTTAAAAGTATTTGATGTTTCATACTGTTTCTAACATGACACAATTTAAACTTCAAAGAAATGGTGATTTATTCAATATAATAAGTTTTGTGGTTTTGAATGATGGCTCAAAGAATCTCCGCCAGTCCATGATTTCCCTTAAATGATGGGTGGTCTTATCACAATTTGAGAGCTTGAATAATTTTTTTTCCTTTTAGTAGCCTTCTGTCATTTCAGTTTTAGTTTTGTATTCCTTAAAAGATGACTAAAAGATTTTCTTTTAAAATTCTTATTATATAGACCTGATAGGTAATTTGTAAAATAATTGTCTATTGAAGTGGAGATAACATCCATACCATTACTGAAAACCAGTTTGAAATAAATCTATGAAATAATTTTCTAACTGGGAAGTTTAATAGGAAATACAAAAAAATCTACGAGAACACATACTTTTTAAATGTTAAAAATATAATTTTATATTGTACTATGGCTTAAATCAATTCCTCAAATTGTTAGGCTTAAATTATGATAATTTATTTTAAAGGGTCATTGAAATTATTTACCAACTCTTTGTTTATGCCAGATACTTACTGAAACTAGGCAAAATTAGGTAAAGTGATAAACCCTGAACAATTAGAAAAAGCAATTCAATAGAAATTTTCCAGGCTGATATAAATAATCAATAAAATGTATCGAACATGTACTTTATGGTGGGTACTGTTCTTTGTTTTTAATTTTTATAATTATGTAATATGTATATGCATATGCATATACATATGCACATATATATATATATCATTTTTTTTCAGATGAGAATAATGAGGCACACAGGGCTGTGTCTTGTCCAAGGCTATTATAATATCCATAGTAATTAAGATAGGATTTAAACTCAGAGTCTGTGATCTTAACCGTTGTGGCATTCAGCCTTCAAAGAATCAACCCCACTTGATTAAATATTGTTGATATTTTTAAGTATTAGCTTTAAAGAGATGACCCAATTTTGGTATATATGGAGAAATAAGCAGAAAGTTGCAGCAGAAAAGAGAAGGGATAACTATCAGCTTTTTCTTTGTTGAACATACATGAGAGTCTGAGAAAAAGCTATGTTATGTATTATATATTAGCAATTTAGAACCCCAAACTTCTAAAACCACACTAATAAATGCATTTATTTTAATTTGGCAGAGGTGCCTTGCCACTTATCTTAAACAAACCCTTTGTATTTATACCAAATTCATGATATATTTTCTCCATCTGATCTTTCTAAAATGAACCATTGTTTAATTCCCTTAAGAATAATTTTTAAAAAATTGTTATCCTTTATATTATTCTGTAAATAATAACATTAAAGTCTTCCAGAACTTTAATAGAATAAAAATAAAATTGAACCATTAGCCAGACAAAAGTCTTTTATAAATTACTCACTATCATACAAAGAAGATCAGAATACAATTTTTCCAAGAACAAAAATCGCCTTTTTTCCTGTAACATGATTCAGACTCTGATATATAAATAGAGAGAGAGGATGAGAGAGATGAGAGTAACTGACAATATTTCAGCCTGGATACGAAACTAATTGACTTTCAGCTTACAGGATTTTACTCTTTTGTAAAGACCTCCACAGGTTTTAGTCAAATTTATTACTCCTACCACAAGCCACTATAGTAATTCTGTTTGTGTGTGTATACATATACACAGCCATTTATTTTGTGGCTATAGTATACCTATGTTAATTTTAGTTGGCCATAAATCATCTTTCGAGGTAGAGGTAACAGAAATAAGTAAGCAGAGGTGGGTGATAGACAGTAGATGATAGATAGATAGATGATGGATGGATAGATAGATAGACAGATAGATAGATAGATAGATAGATAGATAGATAGATAAAGATAAGTGATAGGCCAATAGATAGATAAATGATAGATAATTTTAGGACACTGAAAATTATACTTTGGCTGGTAACAGATAACTGAGATATTTTATTAATTCTCTCTGATGGAATTACCCATTTACTTTCTTTCCTAATCACCATTTACCCCAATCCCATGTACTTTTTCACAACAGAAAATAAGGCTTATCAGGCATATTTTATATGTTCATAAATAAATAACTCAAAAACATAAAAGCTTAAATATTTGTATACATATTATGATTATTCTTGGATATTTTCTAAAATATGCATCACCAAATATAAACTAGTGTTAAGAAATAATTCGTGTTTTTTAACATACATAATAGAATCAACTGTTCATTGGCTTTAGTAATAAGATCAGGGAGAACATGAATAATTTCAGATGAAGTGTCTCAGAAAACTTTATATTTCTACTTGTATACTCACTGTTTAATTTTTGAATTTAGTACCAATGAATTGATTGTCCTATCATTTCTGCTTTCCTTTTTTAAGTAAGAAATGTTAAAGATGCAAGGAAATGTCCAAAATTTTATGTACATGTTTTTGCCTTGAGGCCTTTTCCTTGTCATTGTTTGTATCTCTGCACATTATTCTATCAGCTCTGGAATGACCTGGTACCGGTTTTTCCACATGATGGAGGATTGAAATAAATCCTGAACTTAACCTGCCTTCACTACTTATTCTTCTCTCTCCTATCTCCTTTGCCCAATGGAATCACAATGGCAACAACTTTCTTGAGATGTTTATTTTCTTGAATCTAAAGCAAGTAATTTCAAAATGGTCTTTAAAAATAGTGTTATTGCTGTGACCTTTCATTCAAGAGTAACTTTATTTATGTTTGCAAATTCAACCAGTAGCTCCTACCTTAATGAGCCATTGACTGCAAAGATCCATTTTCAGCAGATGGGGATGTTGCATAAGGAAAGAGCACTCTGTAGAGCAAAACAGGATTCTCTTACAAATGACAGTAGTACAGATGAAGGGCAGAACCATCTGTGTTTTCAAGATTTTGACTTGAAATAAGATACTTAAAAAGACTTTGAAAATATTTTATTGTTGTGTACAAGTGATATAATTTATATTAGTTAGATATTTGTTGGATTTCATTTATTTATTTATTTATTTATAATTTGCATCTTGCTAGCTAAAAGAATTTTGTTAAGTGTCTCTTCTCTATCCAGGGAAACCATTTGTAAACATCTACATAAATGGTATTTTAAGAAGGAGGGTAAGATGCTAAGATGTGGTAAATTTCCTTTTTTAAAAAAAGTTCCTTGAGATGGAACAGTAGGTCAGCTCTATTTCACCATTTCACAGTTTGTTTTAATTCCATTTTATATTTCCTTTTTCTTAGAGATGATACTATATTCTCAAGATCTCCACATAGATGGATACTTATAGACATAATTAGTAACAATTATTATATTTTTATTATATTACATTTTAACTGTTATTTCTTTGTCATAATGTTATAGTTGACAAAATGTTTTATTCATTTGATCAACATTTCAAATATTTATTGATTAAGTTGTATCACTTGCTTTACTGTGTGTGCCTCTGAGGTGAACTGAGAAATTCATTGAGGTAATTAGCTTAAAAATATCTATGAGTGAGAACATAAATATACATATAAAAGAGTGAGTTTTTACTTAATTTTCTCCCTATTTTGTTTCAAATGAGAAAAAGTATTGTAGGATACAAAGTTGACTCAGAAATTATTTATTGGGCATAAATGAACTATAAATACTATAAATTTATCATTCTATATTACAAATGAGGTTGCTAAAGAAGTTCTTCAAATCTACCATATCTCACATTTCAGGTTACTTTACCACAACTCTACACCTCGCAGAAGTGGGGAAAAATAATGACAATAAGATAATAACAAGAAGTAAAGGAAGAGCACAAAGAGAGGAAATATATCCTAAATATTTATAAGTATAATAGACCCTCCAACTATGTCTCTCATATCTGTGGGACTGTTACTTCTAGGAATTTCAAAGGAGTTGCTTCATCAAGTTCCACAAACCTGTCTACTATGATTATAACACATTTTCTGTCCTGATCTTTTCTCCTATGTGGCTCTAACTTAACCAATCCTATAGCCTGAAAAACTGTCAATTTTTCATCACGAAACTAGGAGTGAAGGGCCATCCAGAGGGAAACATAATTTGCTTTACTTTAACCTGAATTAAAATATTATATTAAGTATAATTTGACAAATCAAACAGTGTGGAATTTTACATTAAAAATATGTATTTTCAGCATAATGGTCTGAGCTAAGCGAGAACAGCACTGACTTCCCATGGATGGCATAAGGATTCAATGAGATCATATTAAAGATAACAATAGCTAGCATTTATTGAGTGCCAATTGCATGTCTATCACTGGGCATGCATTATTGAATCTAATTTACATAAAATGCTCAGCACACACAGTGCCTAACTCTTAATTAGCAATGAAGAACTATTAGGCATTATAATCATTGCTAATTTTTTCAACTTCCATGCAAGGCATGTATTATTATTTTCATTTCCAAGTTGGGAAACTTGAAGCTCAGAGCCAGTAGCTAGCTCAATAATATTAGTCATTTTTACTTAATAATGGCCAACCTTTATAACTACCTCATTAGGTATGTATTATTACCATTTTGTGAATGAAAATTCTGTGGTTCAGAAAAGGTAGCTTGAGTGAATGGCTTAGGCTCTGGAGTTCCTATCCCACATCCTAGTATATTCCATCTGCTCTGTGTGCATTCAACTAACTATGGTCTTTTATCCATGAGTTGTGGAGAAATTCCTACAGACAATTAGGAGCATGTGTGTTTTGAGGTGGGAGGGTAGCAGGCAAGAATTGGAGGAAAACTTACTGATACTAGTAAGGGACAAAGTCAGTAGTAAAGCCAAATACAAGGCATTCTTTTATTCAGCATTTATTGAGTACCTCATTGGTACATTTTCCTAGACCCCAGAGTTTGAGGTGTTTATATAAATAGTTTATAATTTAGAGTGATTGTGAGTCCAGCAACCTGTATTATGATTTTGTTTTAAAAATGTATTAAAATGTATTATATGAAGGATCTTGGGGTGAATAACATAGAAAATGGAAGAGTGAATTATAATAAAGAGAGATTAGGAGGGGTGGGTAGTAAGCTATTGCAATGGTTTAGACACAGGCTAATGAGAGTCCTGGTAGAGATGTCAGAAGTAAACTTTATACATGAAACATTTTCTTTAACCTGAAGGATATGTATATGTAATGCCATCATAAACTACTGATTTGGAATGTCTCTATATTAAAAGCAGTTATTTTATAATCACATATAGGCAATGGTATATCACATTAAACATACCACAACACTGCTTCTAAATGAGAATATGATTTTTAAATAACAGCACAATGACTGCTTAGCTTATAAACATTTTCTGATGTAAATGTGTAATTGCTTCACATTTCTTTATTCAATTTTAACTTAGCATTTGTTTATTGAGCATTTTACCAAGAAGCACAGTTTTTAATCATATCATAAAGTGTATCTGAAACAATCCCAAATAACAGAAGAGATGAAAAAAATGAGATTGTAGTTTTTTAAAATCCTTATCATACCCATATTTTTTCATTTCAGAACAGGCATTTTTTTTACATTGTGCCTATTGTTTTGTAAATTATATATAATCATATATCTGTAAATCCAAATCTATTATGCATGTGTGTTTCTTAAACAAATCCTGTGGTAAATTCTTTGTTGTTAATTAGTCAACCTTAAGGTATCTGGTTGCCAATCTTGAATCTGGTAATCTATCAGGCTTCCTTAGAATATCACTTATATTGTTACTTGGTCAAACAACTTATAAAATGAACCTTCGTACCCTGGGTGGTGTGGCTCATTTGGTTGTAGTGGTGTCCTACAAACCTAAGGATACGGGTTTGATTCACAGACACTAAACCTGCCTAGGTTGCAGGTTTGGTACCTGGTTGGGGCACGTACAAGAGGTAACCTATCAATGTTTCTCTCTCACATCGATATTTCTCTCTCTCTCTCTCTCTCTCTCTCTCTCCCTCCCTCACCTCTTTCTAAAATCAATAGGCATGTCCTCTTATGAGGAAAAAAAGAAAATGAGCCATCTTCTACATTGAGGCAAAAAACAATACTGAATTGCAAAATAACAAAATTCTTGAGAAAAATTTGCAGAAAATAAATTTATTTGCTAATCCAGATGAAAATAATTGAGCTGTTTAGCATTTCAAGGTTAGTGATTAAGATATTTTTAAGTATATTTCATCCTACAGAGAATGTGCCAAAACTCATTTCTCAGCTGTTTTTCCATCAGTTGCACTGTTATAATATAGAAAACATAAAACCATCTGTAAACAAGTGATATATTGAGTTAAATTTGACTCAAGGAATCTGGTGATTTCTTGAAAAGTACCCATTTCCTTTCATGTCTCTTTTTTGCTCAGTTGAAATGATGAGGTACAATGATCATAGAAAGCTACAGGTTTTTGTAGCACAAAAACTAAAACAGTGACTCAAATCAGTATCTTGCCATAAGGAGGTGAGAAAATCAGGTGTGCCCCAGCTCCAGATGTGTGTGTACTTGCACATAGTGATGGCACCACATTCTTTGGCTGCTCCCATGAGCTACTGCTGTAGGGCATGATTTAGTGATGAATGCTTACTTACTTGGAGCAAACCAGCCAGCTCTTTCTTGAGTAGCAAGTAAACCCAGAAAGTTTTGCCCTGTTTGCACAGCTATTTAACAATTTTAGGAAGGCCTTTGGTATTTATATTTCATATATCAAACATTAGCTTTACATAAAACCCTGATCTCTAATGTTTGGGGATGCACATTCTAGTTGAATAAACAAAATACGAACCAGCAGGGGAAAATGTTATGATATACAAATTAAGAACAAAATATTGTCCAACATAAACACTGTTCCTTATTTTTATTTTTTATCACTGTTTTATAACATGCTGGAATATTAATAAATACATGTGAACATAAACTGTATATGACATAGCTTTGACCGAAGGGCTGGTTGATATTTAAATAAAAAAATAAAGAATCAGGAAACAAGGTAACTGATTTCCTATTTACACAGATATTGGAAAATTGAGTTGTTCATGAATTAAAAGTTTTATAATTAACTTAAGTAATTATTACCTAGAATTAAGTATAGTCTTTACACTCCCCCAAAGAGTGACTTTCTTTTTTTTTAATAAGCATATTTGAACTTAAAATATTTTGTGTATCAGGAGTCTGTAATCTCATAATAAAAGCCTAGTGAGGTCTTAATAAATATATGAACAAATATATGCCCTCTCTCCTAAACTAAAATATTTTAAGCCTCACAATTTACATGTGTGATGAACATAAATTACTTTTACTATCTTACTACCTTATTGGTGTCATTTTTATTGATGTTGATCTTTCATTGATTTTTTTTTCAGCCAAAATGTAGCCACAATAGCTATAGTGTTAAAGTGTGGAGTTTCTTCTAGGAGATTTGATCAGAGGTTGACTACTGAGGTGGGCTTTAAAGGAAGTAAACTAGAGAATTAAGAAAGACTTTGCAGAAATGTCAATGAAAATGACATGGAATTAGCAGCCATGTTTTGGGGGATATGTTTTTCATAGATGTAATGGTTGGCCCATATTGATTAACAGTAAAGTTAAGTTATAGTTGGAAGGGATTGGAAAGGTATGTAAATGACCTATTTTAAACACATGAACTGGGAGTAACAGAAAGAAAAGTTATTGCCCAGTGAAAGCTGAAATGGAGAAGGAAAATCAAGAGAAAATCTCTTAAAAAACTGTCCCAACTTGCCATAATTTTTTCCTCATAATCCCTATCATAAATTTTGCTTACTGTTAGGTGGGATACACCTATGAAAATGATGTGAAGTGTTGTCAGCACATAGAGCTGGAGAAGTAGTAGCTGGGGGTCCTCATGGTGGAGAGTGGGTCAGAGCACTGTGCTGGGAGGCGGGAATGGGTCCTGGCTTGCATCAGTGACCATGTAACTGCAGGACTTGACTCAGGCCACCCTGAATACCCTCCAAAATTCTGTCTAATTTTGTTAAACAAATGTGGTGCATTAAAACACTTTTTAGATTAGATTATATTTCAGGTTATACTTGATCATATCTGGGATTTAGAGGAACTTTATACAAACTTATGGCAGAGATGGTACTATTCTTTTTCTCAACTAGAGTGAAAATTATTTCCACTCTCATCCTACTGAGAAATAGCTATGAGGGCCCGCTGCAGTGGTGTGCGAGGTATGTTTGTGTAACCACCCTGATTTGGGCTTCTTTAGGCCGTTATTGATTATGCACCCATGCCACTCAGCTTAAGAACAAACACTGAGTTTTAATTTGCTGCAACAAGTCATTCAGGGCAGTTTTTCTCCTTTACATAGATTTTATTACTAATAGTACAGCTATATTAGAAAAGGTGTATTAAAGGACACTAACATTGCAGAAAACACTATTTTGGCAAACTGTGAGTCTGAAAGAGGGGAAGGGTTAAATTGTAGTCTTTTTAATCTTATCTCTGTCAAAGCTATAAATACAAATAAATTAATGAGTAAATAGTGCAAGCTACAGAAAATGCCATTACATTTTTTAATGAAGAAACAAATTCAAATCATGTATGTATGTAGGTGATAAGTAGAGTTTGTGAGCTACATTGAAATGGTATTAATGCAGAGAAATACAATGGGCATCAGGACTGCGATAAATATTGGCCTTATTATAGAGTTTTAAAATGATAAATGTTCATAGAAAAGCTGAATCAACTAAAAGAAAGACAGTAAATGATGATCCTTGAATGATTATTTTATATTATGCAGTGGAAAAACCACATTCCTCACCCACATTTTGATTTTCCCTCATTAAATTAAATAAAGTCTGGGCTATTGTATTATACTAATTAGTCACAACATAATTACTGCTTAGGTGTTCTGTAGCCCATACACCTTATTTATTTGTAGTTATTACAATGTGATCTTTCATAACACTCTTTGGCCTTTGGGGACATGAGCTAACCATGACTTGATATGACAAATAGCAGGAAATACAAGAGATTGTTATGACATGGTCCATGACCCATAGCTTTGAGAAGCATTTCTCAAAGTATGCCAGCAGCATCACCCTCACCTGCACAGTTTTTAGAAATATGCTTCCTTGAGTCCTCTCAAGATTTACTGAATTAGAAATAACTGGGGGTTGGTGACCAGCAATCTGTGTATCTGTGTTTCAAAAGGTTCTTTAGGTGATTCTGATATGTGCTAAAGTTTGAGAACCAGAACTCTGTGTTTTTCAATCCTGGTATTCAAAAAATCATTTGAAAAGCTTGTTTAAAATACATAAGACAATATAATCCATCCTAAACAAAATCACAACAGAATTTTCTTTGTAAATTGATCAATAGACTCTAAATTTATGTGGAAATTCAGAGGGCCAAAAGCAGCAATGGCAAACCTGAAAATCCACAAAGCTGGCTGTCTTGCACCACAAGAAATGAATACTTAATAGGGGCTAAGGTAATTAAGCCAATGTGGGAGAGGGGCAAGGACAGACATATAGAACATAAGAGGAAATCCAGAAATGAACCTGCATGGTATGGTCATCTAATTTATGATAAAGTTGACACAAATACGGCAGCAAAAATTGTGTCCTTTTCAATGAATTTTGCTAGGTTAATTGCATGTACATGTGGGGGAAAAATGAATTGTTACTCTTAACCTCATTCCAGAGACAAAAATCAATTTTGGATGGATTATAAATATAAACACAGGTCATAAAACAACAAGCTTTAAGAGGAAAGCAGGAAAATATTTTCATGGGTTTAATGTAAGCAAAAATCTCTTAAATAAAATCAAAGACAGCTGACTATAAGGAATAAATTGATTACATTAAAATTAAAAATATATTTAATTAATATACTAGGAAAAATGGAGAAATAATCTACATGGTTGCAGGTGAGATTTACAATACATGTAGCTGAAGAAAGACTAGTATCCAGAAAGTTTACGAACTCCCTCAAATTAATATGCAAAGAATATACAACCTTTTAAGAAAAGGAAAGAGACTTTTACAAACACTTCACAAATGATCATGTTCAATTTTATAATAAATATATGAAAGTAAAGGTACTCAAATTTATTAGACATCAGTGAAATGCAAATAAAACTACAATGTGATGCCACTGTGCACCCACTAGAATATGATAAAAATTAAAGACAGAAAATACCAAGTGCTACCTGAAAATGTGGAACAACTGAATTCTCTTAAAATGCTATGAATTCCATACCCAGATATATACCCAATAAAAATTCAAACACTTGATTGTCATGGCAGAATTGTCATAGCAGAACTATTTGTAATGCCAGCAAATAGATATGACCCATCAGTGATAGAATGGATAAACAAATTGTAGTATAGTTATTCTCTTTAATGGTATACTACAGTAAGGAAAAAAAAAACTACATATACACAAAAACCCTGGATGACTTTCACAGGCATAATGTAAAATTTTTAAAAAAATTTCACAGTGGGATGCCATGCTTAAAATTTCAAACACAGGAAAAACTACTCTATGACAATCAAAGTTTGTCATGGGATAAAGGGCATGGAAGATCTTTGAGGAAATCTGTTAATGTTCTGATTTTGACCTGGGTACTGATTACATCAGTGTGTTCAATTTACAAATTTTAATCAGTTGTATAATATTGATAGGTGCACTTTTCTGTTTGTGAGTTATACTAAAAAAAAAGTTTCCTTTAAAAAAAATCCCAGAGCATAGTGAAAGCTGCATTTTAAAAACAACATTTGGTGGGTAGTGTGAGGGAGAGAGGAAGGTGGGCTATAGGAACCATAGAGAGAGAAGTTAGGAGATGGTTGCTTTTGTCTATGACAGAAATAGCAGTTTAGTGTAAGGTAGAAATGGGGAGATAGAGAAGACAGATAAAATCAGAGGCAAAATGATGAAGTAGAACCGGCAGTACCTGGTAATGGATATGAAAGGTGAAGAGAGCAAAATGTAAGCGGTGAGAAGACCTCATTCTTAGGCACTGCTGTTATAGAGGTGGATGCACCAAACAGTCAGAAGAATAGGATTTCTGAAGTTGGTGGGAGAGAAGGAGGTGCTGCATAAAATGCAGAACTTGAGTTGAGCCAGGTATGCCAACTTTTCAGCTGAAGTGTTTGGCATGTCAACACACCTCCTTTTTGAATGACTTTCCTCGCAGACTACTTCCAGTATAACACATCCTTCACTTTTCCTCCCAACTCCTTGATTAGCTTTCCTCAGTCTTATGTGCTGGTTTTTACCCCCAAATGCCCCCACATCTCTGTTCTAAGTCACTTTTCCACTCTATGTGATCAATCAGGTTCAGGCGCATGACTTTCAACATTATCTTTGACAAAAATCTCTCCTCCAGATTCCTATATGTAAATAGCTACTTGACATGCCCGCTTGTATTACTCAAATATATCTATGTCTCATATTCAACATAACCAAAATTTAACTAATTATTCCACCTCCAAGTATAATCCCTTTCCAGAGTTCCCTTTTGCAGTGAATGGCCCCAGTGAAAATGCAGAAATATGGATGTCATCTTTGACTCTGCTATTTTTCTTACCATTTTTTTCCAACAGTAAATCTTTTGAATTTTATACTGAAAATGTCTCTCAAATCTTCACCCTTGTCTTTAACACCTACATTGCCCTCTCTCTAGTCCCAGCTACCATCATCATCTCTTGCCTCAGCCATTGCAGTGGCCTCCTCACTGGTTTCCTAGGCTATTTTCCCTCTCTCAATTTACTCTTCATACTCAAGCAAAAGTGATTTATTCAATGTAGAAATCTAATTCCATCAAATTCTTAAAATTCTTCAAAGGCTTTTGATTGATTTTAGCATTAAGAACAAAGTCCTTAACAAGGTCTGCATCACCTGGTAAAAATTTTCCCTTCTGAGCCTATTCCTTCTCTATAAAAGTGTCATTTATCTTGTCCATCTGTCACATGGCTGGTGTACATGCTGTACCTGCCACTCTTCCCTGATGCACCCATTTATCCAGAAGTACTCCTGGTAAATGACTACTTGTCCTTTAGATCACAGGCCAAATCTCAGTTCCTTAGGGAAGCATATCTAATTCTTCAGAATATTCCAGGTCTTTTATGTACATGTTCTTTAGAGTTCTTATTACAGTTTAATTTATATTTTTCTGCTTGATTATTGGTTGATGTCTACGTCCCTCCATAGATTGTAATCTCCATGAAGACAGGGAGTATCCAAGCACAGGACCATCCCCAAGTACCTTCAACAGAGACAAGAACATTTTATGCTCAATAAATACTTGATGGATTAAACAATCACTTGGGGAAAGTGGACTTTATCATGAATGGCTCCAAGAAGCAAAAGAATATCATTAGTTGATTGTGCCCTATGAATGTCAGACAAAATGAGGCAAAAAAAAAAAAAACAAACCAGAAAGAAATCTAGTTTAGGGAATAAAACATTAGAATTGACCTCTTACAGTTTTGCCTAGATTGCCTTTGACACTCAGTTTAGTATTAGTCCCTCCTATTGTGGTATTTAAAAAGGTCATCAGTTGAGTTCTAGAAATTAGAATATCAAATCATTGGCTCAGAATAGTTTGGCCTCAATTTAAATAATAGTTAAGTCTTAGATTTTAATCATTTTATATTCTTTGGATCATCATCTGACATGCAATAACTGCACAAACAAAGGTTTCAGTATCATAAGTTTGGAGAAGCGGGAACTAAAGGAGTTGATTCTGAGACTTTTTCACACTTGTGAAATACTTGTTTGCACAGAGCTCAGTGTTGATAACAGCTTAATAAATTGGTAGCTACACAAGAACCCAGCACAGGCGGAATGTATTAAGATCTGCTGTGGGATGTTGTTTCTTTTTTTCTTTTTTGAAATGTGAGATCTAAAATAATTTAGTTTCTTGCTTCTTGCCACTGTTCTCACTCCACACTTGGCATTTTACATACGATTATTGAGTTGACCCAAAAAGCTTTTAGGTTGGGAGGTGCAAGGTCAGTGTCCCTGCCACCTCCCAATCTTCGTCTGTACCTACCTCAGACATGTCTTTGTACTATCCCTGCTGGACACTGCACCTTTCCATAATTATAAATGTCTGTTTGAGTCACTTCAAAGGTTTCCCAGCACTGGGAGTCCTCCTTCAAAGCCTCTGCATTGCTGAGGAACTTCTGTCATTGACAGGAGGTCCTGCTTTGAAGTTTTTCATGCCATTTATTGATTTTCCCCCTTTAAAGATGTTCAGATTAGAAAGTACTTCACCCCCTTTGAAAATGTGCATATTTTCATGATGATAGACGGTTAATCCTTTGAAAATATTTACATTTTATAGTAATGTCCTTATATGAAGAAATTTGACATCAGTTATGCCACATGCTTTATGGTACTTTCCTTTTCTCTGCTGGAACCTTCAAGATCAAGATCCTTCCAATTTAGTATGTTGTTGGTTTTTCTCTCATGCTTTTTCCCCCTTTTTAATGCAATGCCAAAAAAAAAAAAAACCCCCAAGAAATATGCTAAGAGCTTGAGTAATTTTGAATGGCTTTTATTAAAGCTGTTTATACATGTCTACTTAATGTTGGGACACTTTTAATGTTTGGGAGTATTTACAAACTTTCCTTGCTCTCATGATCATCTACAGTGCCCTTATATATTTTATACATATTAGGTTTATTGCTTAGACCTCCATTTCTTAATCTTTTGAAAAGGAGAATAGGGCTGCTATGAAGATTAAATTTAAAAATTGCACTTAAGAACTGGCTCATGCACAGTATTGTTGCACATTAGCTCTGCCAAAGGCAATTATATGGCCAAACCCAATGAATTCATTACTGAATAAGAGCTTAGGTAATATTTTAGATATTATCTTTATGACTGTCCCTGCTGATCAGAAGTCCACTATGTTTTTCTCTAATTAGCTGATTTCAGCAATTCTGTCACTTGGAATTTCTGTCATTTAACTTAAGGCTTTGATTACTATTAGATAAAGTACTACTGGGGAAAGGTAATACTCAAAGTTCTTAGTGTAAATGAAAATTCTGAAAGCATATTGTGGTGATGCAAAGAGATGGAAAAAGAAGGAAATTGTGCTGAAGAGTAAGAAATCAGATGGGGAAACTGAAGAGTAATGGAGGTCAAGGAGAACTCCAATTATGAATTTTAACACAATTCTTTAAAAGATTAAAATATAAATAGCATGCAAACACACATGCATACACATATGCAACATTCATGAACCTAATTTACAACTAAATATAATTAATAGTGATATAATATACTAAATTATGCGCGCTAAATCTAGAATGCCACACAGACACAAAAGAAAAGTAAATATAACTGGCATGAGTTTTGATAACTAGTGGGCTAATAGACTCATTTTAAATATAGACTGGTTGTTAACCGGGTAATATATGACCTCTCCAGGCATAATAAAAGTAAAGCATTATTCTTTAACTTCTGTGTTTACTATAATATGGTTGTAATCATAATGCCAGGGAAACATTTTTGTTTTCCTGGATGTCAGTGATTAATTTTAATTTCTCCAGAATTCTAAATGTATTTCTTCATTCAGTAATTTAATCATTCATTTATTTAATATTTATATAATATTAAGGAAGTACAAATGGCTAATAAACAGATGAAAAGATACTCAGCTTTACTATTCATGAGGACACAGTAAATGTGAACAAAAATGAGGTACATATTTATCTATTGGTGCTTAATAATATGGAGTATTGTTAGGAGGGGGGAAATTATTATATGTTGTTGGTGGAGGTGTAATTCAATATAGATTTTTGGAGGATAATTAGAAAATTTCTATGAAAATGTAAATATGTATATTCTTCAACTGAGAAAGGTTTTGTGTCAGCTTTATTATGGAGAGATATTATGGTAACAGAAAAAAAAGATGAGAAGAAGGAAGAAAAAGGAAGAAAGTAAAAGGAAAATATTACCTAAGTATCTAAGTTTCTATCAATAGAGGAACATTTAAGTAAATGGTAGGTAACCCATTGCATACAATACTCCCTGACAGTTAATCAGTAAAGCATAGCTGCACCTATATGCCCTGATATGAAGAGAGTTTTTAACTGCATGGAAAAGAAAAAAAAGAAGTTGGAAAAATATGTGTTGAATGGTATCAGTCATATAAAATGCAAAGTATATGTTTTATATGGATTTCTATGTGTTTTTAAAAAGTCCTAAAATGTTTAATTTTGCTCTGGGGGGCATTTATGGTATTAATCAAAATGGACTGTTTATTGATTAAATATTATAGAAAGAACATATCTATATTTTCTTTGTGTACTTAAACATAAATAAAATCAAATATGTATGCATTTTATAGATTATTTTCTGAACAAACTAATATACTAGATTCTACTCCAAACATACAAACATTGATCTTTCTTGTTAGTCATTAAATGTGCATTTAATTTTGTACAAGTATTCTACTAGTCAAAGAATCTAATATGCTGCTTGTTATTAATTACTTGGAAACACAAAAGAAATATACTTTTATGTTTTTCAATAGGGTATACCCAAATGACCCAGCTACTGCTCTAGAGATACCTTGGACACAAGGAATCTGCCTTAGAATACATAAACAGTAGGCACAGCCAATGTGTAGAACTAGCAAAGCCCCATGCGTGTCGTTATACCTGCCCAATCACCCAACAGTTCCCTCCAACTCCAGAGTTGCTTAAGGGTCCAATGGTGCCAGGGCACTAAAAGAAAAGGAAGGTGTGTAAAATGGGCTGCTTGAGCACCTCTTTGTAAATTCTCTTCCAAATTCTTCTCCATTTCCTCAAATGGAAATTTTGGGAAATAGAAGAATATATGTCCTGAATTATATATGTAGCATCAAAATGTTTCAATTTCAAAGAAATTTCATGTCAGAGTCCCCCCACCTCTTTTTTCAATCTTTCTTAGAAGAAAAAGATATATTTCCTACCCTTAAAATAAACTCAAGTCCTATACTTATGGTTTCACTACAAAATCAAAACTCTTACAGTTCAAGTTGATTTTGAACATAGTACAATGAATTCCAATATATTGTTTCTCTTCCAGAGCCTTGTAACTATAAAGAAAAAAATATATATCCTTAGTTAATGAAAAAACAGACTAGCTATTAATGTAAATTGTTACAATATATTTAGCCTTAAAGTTTACTACGAACTATGTACTTTTTTATTATAGTTTCTATTTAAATTACTCTGTTTTTAAGATCTATAAAATTTTCCTTTGGATTTGAATTTTTTCCCAACTCCTGAGTCTTGCCTGTATTGCTATCTAGCTAGCTGATGTCCAGACTTTTTATTTTGAAGATTAAACAGTTTTCATCTGGCCTGTCCTAGACTGCATCTTTGTGGACCAATTTTATGTTACCATCTTCTCATTAGTGAATATTCTAAAAGAAGGCAATCAATAGCAGTTTTTTCTCCAAGTCATGGACATACACTGTTTCTCAGTGAACACATAGTGGACTTTGTTGGCCTTTCTATATAATCCTCCACTGTTTCATAGTATTATTTGATTCACAGAAAAATATTAATGTAAAGAGAAAACCCATATTGACCATGGATATTTATCTTCAACTATGAGCATAAAAGCAATTAAATTTTCTAAAATAAAGTGTTCCATTAATATTTAAGGAAAAACAGTTGAAAACTGTTGTAGAACATATACCTATAGATTTTTATCTACCAATGCATCTAAGATTTAATTTCTGTAACAACTGGAATGCATATGAGTTTTTCTTTTGCTCCTAAAATTGAAAGTGGTTTTATAATTATTAAACAGCATGCACTGCCAAATGTGTGATTGTTAATTATTCACCTTTATTTATTTCCATTGATAGTAGAAAGGATTTTCCATTACCTGCTGCAGGCACTTTCCAAAACTTGATGAAGCCCTCTAACTCCAAAACATAAAACAAAATAAAATTAACAACAATGATGATAAGTAGCATTAGTTCTTATTCTATTAATTTATTTTGTATGTGAAGACTGTTGGCTGTTGTCATTACACACAGATGAATATTATAGGGTCTTTGTTCACTTTTTCCCCAAGTTCTCATTTGGGAAGGGTGCCACATAGCTTGCAACTTGAAGAACAATGAAATAAGTTCAGTATCACAGGAGAATTGGAGACACAGGCAGGTGAGCAGAAAGATATAGTTTGGAAAAGATTTTCTAGAAGAGTTAGCATCAGAAATGAATTTTTTAAGTATCAGCAAAAGTTAACTCTCTGAAGTGGGATGAAGAAAGGGAATTCTAAATAAAATAAATGACCATATAACTCTGCTAAGACCTGAGACCATATGGTATTGCTATAGAATCTCAAACATGAATGATGCAAACAGCTCAAGAAAGTGAGTGACTAGGACTAGTGAATTAGACAAATGCCACATGCCAAAGCATAGTAGGTAAGAGAATGCTTAGGGACCATACTGAAGAAACTGGCTTAGGCACAATGCAAAGGTATTCAATAATTTTAATCTAGGGGAGATTTAGTCAAATATGTAGTTTAGAAAACCATCTTATCATCTGGAGCAAAGTGATTTTTTTCAGTTGCTTGGAGAAAACTTACATGAAGTACTGCTTTCCTCCATGCTTTCTATCAAATATCAGCTATAGTCTAGAAAATCTTATTGCCCTTAGTTTTATATCCAGAATCTGAGCAATTTTCATCATATCCACCACTTCCACATTGGTCAAAGTTACCGTAATTCTACCTAAGAATTACTGCAACTACTGTCCTTGATCTCTTCTGATCTAATCTCTGCAGGAACGAGAATGATGCTTTTAAGTCTCATCAGACTGTTAAAAACCATTAAATCACTTTGCTAAAAACTTTCCCAAGTCTCTGTGGCGGACTCCAGCCAGCAAAGTCCTCCTGTTGTGGCTGAAAGAGACAATAAATGCACAGGTGATGGCAATCCTGTGGAGAATCCTGTGAAGGGGACGGCACAGCTACTCTCTCAAGGGGAGAGTGTCTATGAATGCTTGTCCACTCTCTTAAGAGGAGAGTGCCCTGACCCTTGCCTAGACAGGCTTTTATTGTTTTTCTCGGGGTTTACATCAGAAAAAGATTTATTATCCATTACATAGAATATTGTTGTCTACATTGTAGGTATAAGCAAGGAAATGAAAATAACATGCAGAGGGGAATGGCGACAAGCTAATTAGCTCTGTCCTTGGGCAAATTCACACAAGCTTTGGAAATTACCTTGAAGATAGACAATAACATTTGTTGTTTTAGACCAGGGTGATGGATTTTTAGCAAGAGCAAGCCATAACAGTCTGTATGCATTTTCTAGGCCTGATTCCCCTGGGAAAACTCAGTTTGAAGGTTTGGCTCCTGCTCACCACTTCGCTTCTATAGGTTTTCCATACAGAGCTGAGTGACATTTGCCAGGCTGAAACAAACTGTTCCCCTACAAGTCTTCACTTATTATGCACTAGAAATCAAAATCTTCACAATTGACTGTAAAAGACCTACACTTTTTTATTTTAAATACTTTTTTATTTTTAATTACAGTTGACGTACAATATTACATTAGTTTCAAGTGTACAGCCCAGTGATTAGACATTATATAACTTACTAAGTGATCACCCTGGATAAATCTAATACCCATCTGACACCATGCATAGTTACTACAATATAATTGACTTTAGTCCCTATGAGGTACTTCATATCACTATAAATATTCTGTAGCTACCTGTTTGTACTTAATCTTTTCACCCCTTCACCTTATCCACCTATGTCCTCCTATCTGCCAACTTTCAAAATATTTGCAGTATCCGTGATTCTGTTTTGCTTGTTTATTTATTTATTTTTATTTATTTATTTTTTTAGATTTCATGTGTAAGTGAAACTATGTGGCATTTGTCTTTCTCTGACTTACTTCACTCAGCCACAATACCCTCTAGGTCCATCCATGTTGCTGCAGATGGCAAGATTTCATTCTTCTTTATGGCTGAGTCATTTTCCATTGTATATGGGCACCATTTCTTCTTTATCCTTTCATCTGATGGACACTTAGGTTGCTTCCATATCTTGGCTATTATAAATAATGCTGCAATGAATATGTGGATGTACATGTTTTTTTTTAATTTATTGTGCTGGGTTTCTTTTTTTTAAGAACTATTTTCTAGCTTCTTTTAATATCCCATGTTAATCTGTCAGCCATGAATTTTCCTAAAACCTTTCTCGTACTTATTTTTTAAATAATATTTTACGCTTATGCTGTTATAGTTGTCCCTATTTGTTTTGCATTTCTTCATATAATGCCCAGAAGAGAACTTGCTTAGTACTTCTTGATCTCTTATTATATAGCCTTTGTTTTAAAGTCTATTTTGGCTGGGATAAGTATTGCTACATCAGCTTTTTTAAAAATGTCAGTTTCATAAAATACCTTTTTCCATCCCTTTACTTTTTGTCTGTGTTTGTCTTCCAATCTGACATGAGTCTCTTGTGGACAGCATATATAATGACCTGGTTTTGTTATCCACTCAACCTCTACATCTTTTGATTAAAGCATTTAATCCATTTGCATTTAAAGTAATTGCTAATATTTATTTATTGCCATTTTATTATTTTCTTTTTGTTTTATTTTATTTTTATTGTTGTTCAAGTACAGTTGTCTCCATTTCCCCCCCACAACTCCCCCCAACCCCAGCCACACCAACCTCCTATCCTCAATCCTACCCTCCTTTGGCTTTGTCCATGTATCCTTTATACATGATCCTGACAATGCTTCCCCCTTTTCTGCCCATTATCCCCTCCCACCTCCCCTCTGGTTACTGTCAGTTTGTTCTTAATTTCAATGTCTCTGGTTATATTTTTAATCTTGTGTTCTTTTTCTCCTTAAAGAAAATCCTTTGACATTTCATATGATACTGGTTTGATGGTGATGAACTCCTTCAGGTTTTTGGTTTTTTTTTGTTTTTTTGGTTTTTTTTTTTGGTCTGGAAAGCTCTTTGTCCTTAGATTCTGAATGATAGCTTTGCTGGGTAGAGTAATCTTAGTTGTAGATCTTTAATTTTCGTCACTGAGTACATCTTGACAATCTCTTCTGGACTGAAGAGTTTCTGTTCGGAAATCAGCTGACAGTTTTAGAGGAATTCTCTTGTAGATAATGCACAGCTTTTCTCTTGCTGCCTTTAAAATTCTCTATTTGTCTTTTACCTTTTATCATTTTGACTATAATGTTTAAAATTCTCTATGTATCTTTTACCTTTTATCATTTTGACTATGATGTTTCTTGGTGTGGGCCTCTTCAGGTTCATCATGTATGGGACTCTCTGCAATTCCTCAACTTGTATGTCTATTTCCTTTACCAGGTTTGGGAAATTTTCCATTTGAAATTTCCCATCTGAAATTTTTTTCAGATGGGTTTTCAATTCCTTGCTCTCTCTCTTCTTCTGTCACCCCATGATGAAAATGTCGCTCCACTTGAAGTTGTCCCAGAGGCTGATTACACTGTTTTGTGGGGAGTTCTTTATTTTTCCTGTTGCTCTGATTGGGTGTTTTCTGCTTTTTTTTTATTTTTAAAGACTCTGATTTGATCCTCTGCTTCATTTACTCCACTGTTGATTCCCTGTAATACATTCTTCATTTCAGTTAGTGTATTCTTCATTTATGACAAGTTATTTATATATTTTCTATTTACATTTTTATATTTCCTATCTCTTTGTTGAAGCTTTCACTAAATTCATCTACTCTTCCCCTACATTCATTGAACATCCTCATAAAGCATTTTGAACTCTCTATCTTGAGATTTCTCAAGATAGATTGCTTGTCTCCATTTTGTTTAGTTCTTCTTCTGGAGTTTTGTTCTGTTCTTTCATTTGGGACATGCTTCTTTGTCTCCTCATTTTTCCAACATCCCTATGTTTTTTTCTTCTATGTATTAAGTAGAGCTTCTACATCTCCCAGGCTTGGTAGAATGGCATTATATAAAAGGTACTCTGTAGGATCCAGTGTCAGAGTTTCCCTGATCACCCAAGCTGAATACTCCAAGTGTGCCCCCACCCCAATATGGGCTGTGTATACCCTTCTGTTTTAGTTGAGTTTTAATTTCTCTTGGCACCTCAATGAAAGTGATGTACCCCCAGGCCAATCAGCTGCAAGGATTGTCTATGACCACTGTGGAGGATCAACTGTGCAGGGGCCAACTTCATTGAGTAGAAATTACTTCAGTGGGGCCCTGGTGCCTGCTGAGTCTGCTTCTTTAGTGTGTCCCTTGTGGAAGTAGTTAGATGGTGTTCCACCATGTTCTGAAGCTGTCTACTAGGTACACTGGCTCTGGATATACCCAGGAGGAGCAGGCCAAGGTCAGTTGTTACCTATGTTCTGTGCTAAGCCACCTGGCATGAGCTACAAAGTGATCTGCAGATTGTTGCTACTTGTGCTTGGCTTGGAGGAGCACAGGAGAGGCCAAGCTGAGAACCAAGCCTGGCTACTGCCAGTGGCAGGCCTGGGGTCACTTAGCGAGAGGTAGGTGACACATGAGGCTGGATGTTCCTTGTTTAAGAGATTTTAGGAAAGGCTGAAGCATGAGCAAAAACAGGCCATTTAATGGATAAGCCACTGGATACAGCTTGGATGGGCCTGCAAGTTAGGTGGGATGGGGTCCCAGAAAATCACCAGGGAACAGAAATATCCTGCTCATTGGAGAATCAGATTTGATGACCCCCAGTGGATCTGTGGAGTATGGGCTCAGAAATGGAACAATGGCTTCTATCAGCACTTCTGTCTGGGAGAAAGCTGCCACACTCCAACTCTCATTCTGACACCAGGCTACTTAGTCCCTCCTTATATGTCTGTAGTACTCCAGCACTGGAACTCAGAGATAATGAGTTCAAGTTAGTGTATGTGCCCTTTAAGAGGAATCTGGGACTGCAGAAGATGCTTGTCTCACTCACCCACACTTTGAACTGGTTTTTAAAGCCAGAAGTTATAGAGACATTTTTTTCCTAATACTGGGTCCCTGAGCTTCGACCCCTTGCTCCTCAAGGGGTAACTGCATGCAAGATACCCCTCCTGATATTTATCTGCCGTATATGGTTGTGGATCCAGCCTGTTCAGAGTCACTTCCCCTTCAATCAGTCTTGGTGTGGCTTTTTCATTATATCCTTAGTTGTAGGACTTCTGTTCAGCTAGATTTAAGGCAATTTTGAGTGATGGTTTTTGTGTAGCTTCATTGTAATTTTAATGTGTTTGTAGGAGGATTTGGATACAACATTAATCTGTATCCCCATGTTGTACAGAAACCCCCCAGACCTATACTTTTCTTTCTATTGCTTCTCTGGGTCAAGGTTCTAGTATGTTTCCCCCACCCCCTCCACTCTGCTTTGGTCACAGTGGCCTTCTTGCTTTATAGTCTTTGTCCATTCCATTGTTTCTTTTCTGGGTGCTCATACCCAGAATGACTCTTGGCTTTCAACTTTGCTGTATTTAGAGTCTACTTAAACATTACTGTCTTGTTAGAAATAGTTATTACCACCCTACTTAAAATTGCACATAAATACCTTAACGTTTAAAAAGCCAGGTAAAAGATTTCTGGTTTTAACTGCAACATGTAAAAGGTTGGAAGTCATTCTTTCCATCTTCATAATAAGAAAAAGCTAAACAAATTGATTTCTGATAAAAACACAAACCTATCAGATAACTGTGGTTTCAGGGAAACCACTATGTTACATTTTGAAGAGAAATTCATCCAGAGACACACAGCTGAATTTTGCTTGCTTGAAACAGAAGCTACAGGAGCCACAGATGAATAGTAATACTGCAGTTTTGACAAACTGCTAGAGGCATGAGAGTGAGAAAGTCCCGAAGGCCAAGTTAGAGGAATCCCTACAAGTTCTTGGCCCTTATTTCCAGTAAATTGTAAAGATCTGAGAAATATCTCCTTGTGGCTTTGGGAGAACGAGGGTGAGTATAATCACTGTAAAATATGTTCAGATGCCCTGGCCAGTGTGGCTCAGTTGGTTGTCCCATAAGCCTAAAGGTTGCAGGTTCAATTCCTTGTCAGGGAACATGCTTAGGTTGAGGATTTATTACTTGGTCCAGGTGTGTATGAGAGGCAAACAATTGATGTTTCTCCCTCATATTGATGTTTCTCTACCTAACTCTCTTTCTCTCTCTCTAATATCAATGGCTTCTATCAGCATCAATAAGCATATTCTGAGATGAGGATATACATCTCCAGAGATTTTTCCATAGCAAAGGCCTACTCTCCAAGGGAAAAGACTTTGTCAAGAGTCTAATTCCAGTTTGGGGAAGGACATTTTGGTCACTCCTTCCCTTTTAGCTTTATTCTCTCACCTAAGCAAAATGAAAAAAAAAAAACACGTTAAAAAGTTGGGTTAGGTTTTCAAGAAAACACATTGGTACTTTGAAGGAGCAGTAGGAAGGGTGACACACTGGTTATGCCATGGGAGGAACACTTGTAAAGATTCCAGCCTCAGACACAGGCCTACCCAAAGACTGACTTAATCAAAAAAAGCATAAAATTTTCTCTCTCCACCTTCCATACTTTCCCATCGTATCAATAGACTCTAACATGAAAACAGTGAATCACAGTTGAAAGAGCTATAAGATACACTCTTACTGAGGAAAAGAACTTGGGGAAGCTCATAGCAGAGGAGAATTTAAAAAAAGTTACTAGATGAATTTAAAGTATTAATAGCAAATATGAAGTTACATTGGGAAAGATTTGAGCATGCTTATAAACTGCATGGGATTCCACGGTAAAGAATTTCATACAATCTCAGACATACTAATTGAAACAATGTTAGTACATTGTCAACACTTTCTCACTCCTCACAGTCTCCTCAGCGACCTCTAATCGGATTTTCACCATCCTTACTCTTTTTGCCTATTCCTTTTTTGCTACAGCACCATATTTTGCAATACCTAACCATCATGCTACGTCCTTTCTCAGTAAATGGGGACCTATAAGTGGTGAACTCTCAGTACTTTTTAAATACAAATTTCATGTGTCATTTCCTGTTCTAAATGGATTTGTATCTATGTCTTCTAAACTGAAAGATTCCTAAAGGCAGAAAATTGTATTCTTTTATGGTTTCATCCTCTGTAGTGATTCAATAGACTATGTATTGCTCAAAAAGTTCCTTTATATATTTTTGTTAATTTGAATTATACTACTGCTAACTCTAGAAAAGAGGGTATTGAATTTAGTTTAAATATTTCCCTGATGACAAAGACATAGACTCTTGAGAATTGCATCAGCTCTTCTCTTTCTAACAATTACATCAATTGCTTTATTTGGGCAACATGGTATCATTCATGCTACACTAATACAGTAAAGTATGTGGGAATGCATTTTGTCTTGGCTACTTGTAGTCTTTGTATTAAATTCCCATTGCTGCTACAAAAAATTACCATTGAATTAATGGTTTAAATCAGTACACGTTGATTACTACATACATACGTAAATTAAAAACTAAAATCAGTTTCACTGTCCTAAAATCAAAGGTGTTGTCAGGGCTGACCTTCTGGAGGTGCTAAAGGATAACCCATCCTTTGCCATTTCTGGCTTCCAGAGGTTGCTCACATTTCTTGCATCCTTATCCTGAATAACTACTCATTTTCTACGTCTTCTTCCCACATTGCATTGCCTTGTCTCTGACTTTGACCCTCTTTTCTCTTTCTTAAAAGGGCTCCATGATTACATTGGGTCACCCTGATGTTCTAGGATAATCTTCCTATTTTAAGACCCTTAATTTAATCATATCTGCAAAATTCCTTTTGCTATTTAAGGTAACATATTTGCTGGTTTTAGGATTAAGGATCTGGACACTTTGGAGGAGCCATTATTCAGGCTAACACAGTCTCCAAGCTTATTTTGTTTTTGTTGGTTTATGAATTTTTTCCTGCTAAGAGTTACACATAGAAATTTTGAACCCTGAATTACACACCCTGAGTTACACACCCAATTTACTGAACCCTGAATCATGAAGTAAAAATAAAAGAAACTTTATTAATGAAATAAAATTAGGCAAAAACCCATTAATTTATTGTAATATATATTAAAGAAATAGAAGCAAAAACTGTTTGAGTGATATATGAAAATTAAGCATTTTTGATTCCCAAGATTACCTAACAAAGGGTAGATAATTTTTC
The DNA here is from genome assembly GCF_004126475.2 of Phyllostomus discolor. NCBI lineage: Eukaryota > Metazoa > Chordata > Mammalia > Chiroptera > Phyllostomidae > Phyllostomus > Phyllostomus discolor. Next base: position 58,330,349 of record NC_040904.2, on the reverse strand, counting down.
TTTGCCCTCACTATATGTTAAGTACCTATCTTTTCTCTTTGCATTTTATTATTTCATAATTTTAAATATAATTGTTTGTGCTCTGCAAGAACTGAGTTTTAAGAAGTGTTATGCTATTAGACTAGAGGGGAATATGGGTTACAATCTTCTCTCTATGACCTTTTGTAATTTATAAGTCTAAATGGACTGAACAACACTGAATAATTAATTCATGCTGTGTTTAAGCCCCTATGCATGCATGTTTTACACCCTAATTATTATGAATTCCATCCTCGTGCAAATCTTTGATTCCTCAACCTAAATCAGGTTAATATAGACTCATACGTTCCAATTATAGTGATATCTTTCTCTTAACCTTGGCAGAAGGAGCATTATACTAGGTCAAAAAGTATCTTTGAGTTTCATTGAGAAACTAGCCCAGGAGGGAATTGGGCTCACGGTTGCAGTGTTAATTAGTTTCGGCATGCACGTATTTTGTGGCTTATTTAACGTTCAGATGCTCACTGCATTTAAATAAAAATATATGCCCTAATATGCTAAAACTAGTCACATGTGATCTTATTTAATGATTTTTTTCCTTGTGAACCAAGTAATCAGTGCAATTCACATTTTGACTGATTAAGAAAATTTACCTGTCACCACACCCCTGTGAGTCATGTTGGTGGTGTTTCTTTCCCCAATTATAAAGGTAGAAACTGAAGGGTAACACTAGTTTTTACATTAGATATTGAAAAAGAAAGAGAGACAATGAGCTGTTAGAAATATCCTGTCAAAAATCCTTGGGCTAAAATGGAAAGGACAGATGGTTTGAATTAAGATGAGCTAAAACAAATAGATTGGTAAATATATATTCTGTGTATATTGCACATTTATGTGTAAGTATAGTTTACCAAGGTAAGACACTATGATGGCGTGTCCTCTAGAAAAGGTAAATACTGTGAATCTGATCATTGTACCCAGCAGGTTAATTGCATATGAGAAAACAATTAGAAATGCTTTATTCTCTACATGTCAGGAATAACTCTCTTCCATTGCCACAGAAAAGTAACTTTAGAACTTTAGAATGAAGAAATGGCTTTTTGGACAAGTATCACATTCTTCACTGAATGTTTTAAAACTAGAGCTTTAATATAAACTGCTCATAACTTACAAGAGCATCTTGAAAGTTTAGAGCAATTTCTACTGTTAAATACAAAACAAAAAGTAAGAGTTAAATGAGATATATACTTGTTATATAACTGATCTTCTAGAAAAGTCTCATGAAATCTGAGCTTGAAGAACAGTAGCAAACACTCTTCTTACACTCTGCTTTGCTTTGCTCTGTGTACATTTCTCCCTAAGTGGAAACACTGATGAAATTGTTAAATTTCAATATACTTAGGTAATTAGTTTTAAATTATACTGCCACTAGCTCTGGGTATGAGACAAAATCACTCCCTTTTTTACAATTAATTAATTATTTATTTAGATGTAATTGAGATAACATTGTATTAGTTTTAGGTGCTCAACATGATTTTATATGCATGTATATATATATATGTGTGTGTGTGTGTGTGTGTGTATACATATCACATGTAATACTCTAACTTAGAGCTGGTTATGACCTTTTAAAGTACTGCCTAGATTTTATTTCTATAGTATGACCTAAGCTAAAGTTTTGACTTAAATATACAAAAAACTTTTAATATTTTAAAACCACATTTCTTGGACACCCCATGTATGAGCAGAAAATATTTTAATTTTTTAAGTGAATGTAATATTAGCATCTTGTATGTGCAGAATCAAATAAAATAAATACAAACCAAACTAAATTTAAAATATAAGATTAGAAATAAAATGTAATAATAAAAGAAACAATTAGCTAAAATCTTAACACTCAAATCAATGACAATATTTTGAAAGAATACTTCAACACATTTTATACTAGATATCTAGATATTTGTAAACAAATCTACATAAATAATATTGTATATATGTATGATGTTTCCAATTTCTAGATCATAGACAATGCTATGTCAAATATCCTAGTGAACATACGAGTTGGTGTTTATGTGATTATCTCTTTCAGGTGCTTTGCTATAAGTGAGATTGCTGAGTCAAAACAAATGAATAATGTATTTTCTGATACATATTGACACTCTATCTTTTAGAATGATTGTACAAAACAACATCCCTAACAGTAATGTATAAGAATGCTTATTTCTCTCCCAAAGTATGTGTTAAAAACTTTTATTCTGTATGTATATTTTAAAGTCATTTCAATGTTGCTTTAATTTTCATGTATTTGATTATAAGCCAGTAACCCTTTGGTTTTCAGGCCAGTGTTCAATCCACTGACCCACACCAGCCAGGGCATGCATATATTATTTAAAAATAATGTTCCTGTTTGTTAACTACATTCAATATAAATCTTTTTTTATCCATATGTTTTGAATTACATGTAGTGAAACTTAACAGCTCTTTGTATTTTATAATTTGAGGGACATGATTAGAAATAGAATTTACACTCCAAGGATTTAAAAGTACTCAATCATGCTTTCTTTCTCTACTTATGCTCACTTACTAATGAAATTTGATACAGCCAGGATACATTTTGGTGTAAGAAGTGGGTAAAGCTTTCATATGGTACTGTATTTGCTCCAATAACATAATAAATATTCTTTATTTTCTACATTGATTTAAATATACCTTTTATTATATCCAAAATTCTAGTATGAACTTTTAATCTATTTATTATCTTTTTATTTTCTCCATTGATTTATGTTTTTCCAACATATGAAATAAATGTAACTTTATTTGATCCTCTTATTTATTGCATCAACTAGCACTTCTAGAACAATATTCACAGCTTGATTTCACCTAGGAATTTCTAAGTCCAACACAAGTAGCACCCATCTCAGATTGCTTTATAGCTCAGGTAGGATAACTCTGGAAAAACACAGATGGCAGCTGACCTTGGCCTGCACAACCCAGAAACCATAGAGTCTGCACACCCAGTGGACAGCTACAGAACACGTCGGAGCATGACCACCCTGTCCTTGCACAGCTGTTCCTCCAGGAAAGGTGAAGGTTGGTAGTAAGTGGTAAGAGCCAATCCTTGCAGCTGACTGGCCTAAGTAAATCCCTCCCATTGATCTGCTAGCAGCAACCAAGGCTCAGCTACGAGAGGAAGTTGTACTCAGCCCATATGAAGGGTGCACCTCGAGTCCCTAGCTTGGGTGGTAGGGGAGGCTGTGCCACTGGATACTGCAGGACACCTACTACATTGGGGCACACTACCAAGACACAGAGTCAAAGCAGCTGTACCTAATACACAGAAACAAATACAGGGAGGCTGCCAAAATGAAGAGATTAAAAAAATGGTCCAAATGAAAGAACAGATCAAAACTCCAGAAAAAGGGCTAAATGAAATGGAGATAAGCAATCTATCAGATGCAGAGTTCAAAACACTGGTTATAAGGATGCTCAAGGAACTTACTGAGGACCCTAACAGCATAAAAAAGATCCAGTCAGAAATAAAGGATACACTAATTGAAATAAAGAAAAATTTACCGGGAAACAACAGTAGAGTAGATGAAGCCAAGGATCAAATCAATAGTTTGGAACATAAGATATCAAAAAAAAACAAACAAACAAACAAAAAAACAAAAACCAACCACCACCAATCGGGACTATAGGAAGAAAAAAAATCTAAAAAAAAAAAGAGGATAGTATAAGCAACCTCTAGGACAACTTCAATAGGTCCAACATTCACATAATAAGGGAGCCAAAAGGAAAAGATAAAGAACAAGAAATTGAAAATCTATTTGAAAAATTAATGAAGGAGAACTTCTTTAATTTAGTGAAAGAAATAGACATGCACTTCCAGGAAGCACAGGGAGTCCCAAACAGATTGGATGCAAAGAGGCCCACTCCAAGACACACCATAATTAAAATGCAAAAGGTTAAAGGTAAAAAAGAGAATCCTAAAAGCAGGAAATGAAAAGATAAGTTAGTTCCCTGCAGGGGAATTCCCATAAGACTGTCAGCTGATTTCTCAAAAGAAACTTTGCAGGCTAGAAGGGATTGGCAAGAAATATTCAAAGTCAGGAAAAGTAAGGACCTACAGTCATAAATGGTCTACCCAGGAAAGCTACCATTTAGAATTGAAGGGCAGATAAAGAGCTTCCCAGACAAGAAAAAACTAAAGGATTACATCATAATTGAACCATTATTATATGAAATATTAAAAGGACTTATTTCAGAAAAAGATCAAAACTATAAACAATAAAATGGTAAAAAATACATATCTACCAACAATTGAATCTAAAAAACAAACTAAGTGAACATGAAGAGCAGAGACAGAATCATGGACACAGAGAACATTTTGATGGCTGCTAGATGGGAGGGGGTGGGTGAGAATGGGTAAAGAGGTGAGGGGATTAAGAAGTTCAAATAGGTAGTTACAGAGTAGCCATGGGGATATAAAGCACAGTATAGGAATTGGAGAAGCCAAAGAATGTACATTCATGACCCATGTACATGAACAATGGTGGGGGAATTGCCTGAGGGAGTGGGAGTTGCTGTGTGGAGGGGGGCATAAAGGGAAAAATGAGGACAACTGTAATAGCATAATCAATAAAGTATGATTAAAATTTTTTTAAAAAAGAAACTAATGTTAACATAGCTTTGATCTCTTTTGTTGGGTAGATGATACTCTTTGATGTACTTCTTTAGTTCTCTAATTATTGATTTGTTCAAGATTTTATATTTCTGAACATAATTCTATGTGAAGAAAACATTTCTAAATTTTAAAACTTATCCATTTAATACAGGTTTGCAAATGCATTTAGTTTATAAATATTAGCAAATTATACTTTTAATGAGCTTTTGTGTTTAGAGTTATTTTGTATCTAGGGTTATATGTATAATTTATTTTCTGTGTTTTTAGTTTAGATATTTTTTCTGTTTTAATATTTTGTTTAGTTTCTGTGCTTTTTAGTTTTTTCTAATTTTGCATTTATCTTTAAAATACATATATTTCTTCTATTTAATCTTTAGAATATCCCTATGAAATATGAAGAATCTGAAGTTAGTTCCCTGCAGGGGAATTCCCATAAGACTGTCAGCTGATTTCTCAAAAGAAACTGCAGGCTAGAAGGGGTTGGCAAGAAATATTCAAAGTCAGGAAAAGTAGGGACTTACAGCAATGATTGGTCCGTCCAGAGACATTTAGAAAAATTGCGTGCACAGAGACAGGATTCAAACCTGTGACCTATGTAGCTGAGGACCAACTTATTAACCTCTATAATGTACTGCCTCTTATATTTCATTAGCAAAGAAACTATCCAATCCATTGAGAAATTTCCACAGAATAGGTCTTTTAAATTTTTAATGAAAATTATCATATCCTTGCATTAAAGATGATATAAGTCTGCTTTTAAAAACTCAAGTATAATATTTGAAACTCTACTCATGTAAGTTTATTCAGGAAAAAAATGTCATATGGGTTGGAACCTTAGGCAAAAACACTCTTCATGATAACCTTATTTGATGTCGGAGAATATTGCACTTTAAAATGAACATGTTCAAGGAGAAATAAATTAATCTATATTTTAAAAACACTGAGAACTGTTCTGTAACAATGGTTGTATAATTCTCAAACTATTTGCCTTCGGGTACCACAGGCATGCTAGCTATTCTTATAAATAAGAAAATGTTAATTACCAGTTGTTAATATTTATAGATAAGATGAAATTGCTTCTCTTTCAAACTAAGATTTGGAAAAAAAAAAGGCCAGAGCCAATACCACATTCAATAATGCCAGATGCTTTCTGTGTTACTGCTTTTCCATTAAGACTCTCCAGTCACATGTAGTTTCCCATAGTCTCCGTTAACTGGGATGTCAAATCATACTGATGTTTCCTTCATCATTCTGTGAAAACTTTTTGCCTAATAGAACCTGGATATTTCTTCCTTTTGTTTTCCTCCCACGTGTGGAATCCTATTATTATCCTGAATTTACCCTAATAACCTAATAAGTCATGACATGTAAAGTGGAAAAACAAAATGGTAACATATTTGAAACCTTTGGTAACCTCTTGTCTCATTGACTGTATTTCTTTCCCACTGGCTGTTGAAAAGAAGAGTATGCTTATTGGCCACATTGGCCAGCAGTATTTTTGAAGATTATATTGCAAATGCTGTATTTATTCTCTTTCAGAGGGTATCCAATATCAAATAAAACAAACAGCTAAGGACAAAAATACCACAAAATTTAAAATACCATGGAACATAGAATTGTTTGGCCAATTTTTAGTTTTAGCAGAGGTTTGGAAAGATTTAAACTGATTTTTTAAAAGGTGACTTAGTTAACAATTTTAAAACAAATAATAATGAGAACATAATTCATTCAGAGAGAAGAGAGATCCATTTTTAAGTATATATGACTATTTTAAAATGGCTATGTTGCCAAAATATATGGAACATTATAGCAACAGAGATAGTTGAACAGTGGAAAACAGTCAAAGATGATATAACATAGCACTATTTCCTAAAAGCAAAAATAAACTATTGGTAAAAAAAATTAGTTTTATTAGTTTTCCTTTCTTTTGTACAGGGAATTGTTGTTTAGCAACTGACTTAGAAAGTGTGTTTTATTAGTTAATGGAGATAAAAAGGTGATTAAATATGGACTCTGCCCTCAAGAGACTTCTCAACTAATGTTTAAGTTAATCAAGAGAATAAATACAAATACCTCAGTGACAAACTTTTTTATGAAATTAAAATCATGTTAATAATACTCTATAAAAACAAGAAATATAAATAGAGGGCAAATTGGATTAACTAATTTAGCTAGTTACAACAAAATGGGAAAAAGAAAGAAGTATTCTAAAACTAATCTATAATCAGTATTACTCCTACACATTTCAATTATCTTTAATTATTTTCCTGGTTCTCCTTTATATAGATTCTTGGTTATCCATTTTTCTCTCTGACCATTTATATTCTTATTCTTACCAGTTAACTATTTGAATAAGATTTTATGACCATACTACAAAATTCCTGTTGCAATAAAAGTTAGAAAACTATAGCTGCAAGAACTCTTCTTTATGATTGAGGTCAGAGGACTTTATGTTTGACAACTATGTTACACCATTATTGGGTGCCCCATGTAAGTAGTATCGTATTCATTTATGACTAAAACCTCAAAAAGTCACCTCTCCCAGTAAGTGGTCATTTTGATATATCAGAGAAATAAATAATATTACATTTCATGTACAATTAGAGTCCTGGTAGTGAAAAATTCTACCTAAAAATTGTGAAGTAGCATTGTCATGATTCCATGATTGGTTATCAGCATTTATCATGTGATGTTGAAGTGAATGTCTTAAACCAAAGAGTTTTTGTAGTTAAAAGCCATCAAGTGCAAAATGATTCTGTCAATATTGCCATTGATTTACTCCTGCCATTCAATGATGAGATTAAATACCCCCCCCAAAAGCAACAATGAACTGACCAGCTTTCATTGTCTTTGATTTTTTTCAAGCTTGAATTTTCCATCACTGAGCCCATATCACAAGTATAGCACTGAAAACAATAATAGAGAGGAAACAATTAAATGACTGTATTTCAATCACAGGATTTTCTTTCTGATAGTAAGATCTAAGAATGTGGGTTAAACAGTTTGTAACTGAAAACCATGATGTGAACTTGCAATGTAGCCTTGATAACTAACCTCTTCATTATTTTAAAACATATCAAGAAATATAGCATTTCTTTTACTTTTAATGGCATGCAATATAATAGGAAGATAAGCAGGTGTTTCTCTTATGGTGTTACAGTTAAATGCAGTGACAGAGGAAAGGTATGATGTTAGTGTCGCACAAGCATCAATTTAATAATCTACATTGATCATCTAATCTTCTGTACAACTGCATATGCACAGTTAAAATAAAGCAAGATGCACTTTCTTCCCAGAGATTTAACTGCTGATAACAGCTATCATTAAGAACAAAAACATAATGCATTTAGGGGTGGACAAAATGATTTGCTTCTGATCTCAAATATATCAATTGTCAAATAGTTGGGGTTGAGACAAATAAGAAATATAATTAATTTATTATTGTTTGAAAATGGACTTAGCAATTATAGAGCCACTGGAATCTTATATTAGCCCAGTTCCTTAATGAATTAACTTCATTAGATTTGCAATTTCCTCAAGTTGATTTAAGTTAAATTTAACATGGTATAAATTGCTTCTTCCTATGCCGTTTGCATTTTTAGAATGAAGTTCTTGCTACCCTTTCTTTCTCTTACATTTAAAAAGTAAACATTGAAAGTTTGGAAACAAGATTACTAAAATCATGTCACCTGTCTGAAACCTTAACCAGCTTTTTTTTTTTATGCTTGAATTTTACTGACCTGCCTTTTACTTCAAGGCAATATGTGGGAACTAAAATCACTGCAGAATAGTGTGAGTGACACCATTTTTTTGAGGTTGAATCAGATTCAATAACTCAGAAGCTGACTGGATTAAATGCAAATGTTGGGTTATAACTCACTTTCCAATGGCAAGATAAAGTTTTACATTGAATAGAAACCTCAAAGAATAACAGCAATGTTTCCTTCTGAGAAGTCAGCAAGCTGCTCTCTGAGGAAAGAGCCCAAATGTGGAGGACTGGGGTCAATAGAGACCTATCAGGTATACTTCAGTGTGAGTCATTCTCCCATTGCAGGTCCACCTTCCTGTCAAGAGAGCCACAAGCTAGCTATCAGTCACACAGGTGAGAAATTCAGCAGGCAGGATATGGAGCAGAAGGTTTTACTTATTCCAGTGGAACTTTTTTCAGATATGGTTAGTAGAATGCATCTCAGAATAAAACAGAATGGTATGTACTAAAAACTGGGGCTGGATGGGAAAGAAATCCACAGATCAATGGTTGGCTGCACCACAATTTTGTCAAAGCCAGAGCAGGGACTGGGGATGTGAAGTGTCCTTCCTTGGACTAGCTGAGATTCATACCTCTCAACAACTGTAGATCAACTTTACTAACCCTGGCAGTTAACACAGGGGACAGGACTAACAATATTATTTTCTCACTGAAGAGTCACCAGGGAAATCCATTCAAATGGAGTTTTGTTAAATATCAAGCATAGACAGAATGTTCTTCATCATTCAAGGATAAATTTTAAAAAATGCCAAAAATAATTGTGTAACATAAAATTAACATATAGAGGACTCATGAGCATGGACAATAGGGGTATTGACTATGGGAGTTGGGGATATGGGGTTGGGATAAGCAAGGAGGGAAAAGGTGGGATAACTGTAACTGAACAACAATAAATAAAATAAATAAAAAACAAACAACTTAAAAAATAAAAAATGAATATTTAAGAAAACATTATGGGAAACAGAAGTTGTCTTAGAAAGGTATGCTGCTTTCTTAATCAAAATAGAAGGGAGAACCCCCAAAACAGGATTTATTTATAAAACATTGTATATTTATTCTTAAATGTTTAAACTTCAGTTATTTTCTAAGCACTCTCCATTTGATGCAATTCACCTATTAGACATTTTTTCCACTGCTCAAAACAGTTTTTAAACTCATTGGTTTTGATGCCTTTGTGCTTCTGCCACTTTTTGTTTCACCTCTTCCACATTGGGAAAATGTTTCCCTTTGAGGACTTTTTTCATTGGGGAAGCAAAAATTAGTTGTTGCGGTAAGGTCAGGTGAATAAACAGGATAGGGTATGGGGGGGTCATGCCACTTTTGGTCAAAAACTGCTGAACACTCAGCGTGGTGTGGTCAAGTGTGCTCATAAATCACCCATCATGAAATGGGCAAATGCACTGGAAGAGTCTTCAAAATAATTTTATCGAAGCCAAATACAGCCTCTCACAACAATGCCAGGTAGTACACTGATACAGATGGGTTCCACTGATACAGAACACTCACCTAGTGAGGGAAGCCTGTAGACAAGTGGCCTGCCCTCCAGAATATAGTTCTGGTGTTTTCGGGGTTTGTTTGTTTGTTTGTTTGTTTGTTTGTTTTTGCAGGGGATCCCCCTTCATATGCCTTAGTCAGGGAAAATTAGATAAAAGGAGATTTTTAACACAGCCAATTGATATGAAAAGACTCTGGCTGAGGTACAGAAAGAATGAAAGGTGACATACTGTATTATCACAATATGAGATTTATATCCAAAACTGGAGATAGCTGAACTGACACTTCAGAAATCTAAAGTCCTGAGGGGGAAGGTAAATTAAGAATCTTTCCAAAACACAGAGGGAAGTCAAAGTCCAGTGGTTTAAAACAGAGTTTGGGCATCTAAGAGACAAATATTTAGAATTCCTAATAAGCAAGTCTGAGCAAATATAACAGAAACAAAAATCGAATTCCAAATTAAAGAAATCTTTCATGAGATTAAAACAAGCAAGCAAATTACATAATGTGTAGGTGAACAGACTTTCTCAGTTTTAAACAAAATTAATGAAAGGAGCCTAGAAATATGCTGGACCTTGTTGAATAAAGACCATCAGACTAAAAGAGGTATCTTAAGCAGAGAATCTGGAAAGAGAAAATAGAAGATCTAAAGACAGACATTGGGGTGCTCCAAACCTTAGAGTGAGACTAGGAGAAGCAAGTAAAGATAATTTATAAAACAAAGAAACAAACAAAAAAAAAACATCTGGGTAAGCAGAAAGAAATTCAAGAATTTGTTGGAATAAATGATAACATGAGATGTTTCAAGGAAGGAGTGATAGACTATGCCAAAGGCTACAAAAAATCAAAAGCAATGGAATAGAAAAGGGTTCATTGATATGACAATATCATCATACTAATAGCACAAATGTGTAGAACAATTTCCATGACTTGAGTGCCATTCTAATGCTTTTACATATATTAATTCGATTTCTTTAAAGATAACAATAAGCTTAGGAAACAGATATTCTCTTATTATTTATATTTTAAAGATACAAAAAGTAAGACAAAGAAAAGTAAGTAGATTTTAAAGTCCCAGAGCTAGTTAATGGTGAAACTGGGGTTCAAACCCAGTCTGACTCCAGAATTTATCTCCTTAATTTCTGGCTACAATACATATCTGGTGGTGTTTTTTAAACTTAAATGATTGCTTAGTAAAAATCTTCAAAGATCTACACTGAAATGTGAATGTTATCTGAAATACTTTAATAACAAGTGTTTCTTGTTCGTAATTGTTTATTTGAATTCTCTATTTCTGTATAGAAAATATGTAATACTTATCTAATTATATTTTTAAAAGAAAACCTAATTAATTTTAGTAAGAAAATTTGACATGATAAAGGTGGCATACTTATATTAGTTATCTACTATTATGTAACAAATTATGTCTAAACTTAGAGGCTGCAAGGAACAAATGTTCTCTCTCTGTCTCTGTAAATCTGGATATCATGAGCAGTTTATCTTGGTGCTTCTGGCTCAGAGTTTCTCATGAAGTTGCTGTCAAGATGTCAATTTGGGTTGCAGTCACTTGATGGCCTGATGGGGGCCATAGTAACCATTTTCAAGGTAACTCACTCACTTGGCTATTGGCTGGAGGTCTCAACCCCCAACGGGACTTTTCAGAGGGCTTCTTGACCATCCTCTTGATAAGCTAACTAGCTTTTTCTCAAGTGAGTGATCCAACAATTAGAGCAAAAAGCAATTGCAATGCCTCTATGACCTGATATCAAAAGTTACATGTAGTTACTTTTCCCACATTTTATTCATCAGAAGAGAGTAACCTAGTCTAGGCACAGGGAAATTAGGTTCTGCCTTCCAAGGGAAGAATATCGAATAATTTACTTACATCTTCAAACCACCACAATACCTAAAAAAGATGAAGATCAGGAGAAGGAGAAGGAGGAGATTAAGGTGGAGAAAAAGGCAGCAAAGGCAAAAAAGAACGGGGGAAAAGGAAAAAGGAAGAAAGAAAAGGAGAAAGGAAGGAAGGTAAAAGAAAAAGCAAAATAAATAACCTGTGATTTATATTTACAATTTGAGACTACTACATTTCATTCATTCAACACTGTATATTTTTATCAACTCAAATATTAAAAACACATGTTTTGCTAGAAGTACATGTGTGTTTTAAATATTTTTATTATTAATACTTTACATGACTACTTCAACTTTAGTAAAATGATTAAAATTATTAAATGATTCAGACCAACATCCTGTTCCTGTTAAAAAGTCTTTAATGTACGTCATTGGGTAAGAGAGAAGCTACGAGCATAATCCATTTTGCTTGGGTAGCCCTCTCCACTTCTCTGGGCCTCAGTTTCCTTTTTTGTGTGTGTTTATGTGTCATTGACTAAATAAATATTGAGTTTCTCTTTAGATCTGAGATTTTTGACTCAGAAGAAAATTTCAAACCAGATTAAATCACATTAGCCAGATTTTAGCAATGATGAACATAATTTTATCATTACCTTCATGTAAGTAAAAATGACATTCCACTGGGCTGGCCAAAATGTTGATTTATTTTTTTCTGTTTAATGGACCCTATAGTGCTTAATTGTCTTTAATTTCATTCAAACAATTTTGTTAGACTGCATTGTGACTGTTGTCATATTAGCATGCATTAAAAAATCTTATCAATATTGGTGAATTTGTGTGTAGCCATTTTAATATTGAAGATGGGAGAAAATAAGCAACACTTTCAGCATAGTATGCTTTATTATTTGAAGAAAAGTAAAAACACAACTAAAATGCAAAAAAAAATTGTAAGTATGGAGAAAGTACTTTGACTGGTCAAATATATCAAAAGTGGTTTGAAAAGTTTCTTGGTACTTTTGACATTTTGGCCAAATAATTCTTTGCTGTGGGGCTGTCTCATGCATTGGAAGATGTTTAGCAGCAGCCCTGGCCTCTACTCACTAGAAGCCAATAGTGGAACATAGCTGATGTGCGCAAAATATCCAAATCAGTAAAGATATTGGTGAAAATGAAAAATGTGTCTTCCATTTTATGAAAAAACTAAACAGATTTTTTGGCCAACCCAATATGTCAACTAAAAACACAAGTAAATAGAATCCTAAAAATTGTGCTGTGAAATATAATGACAATAATTCTATCATAATGTATACTGTATGCAATCCCATGCATAGTATTCAAACTCCAAATGGAGATAATAGGAGACATTGTAGTCCCAATGAAACACAATTTATTTGCTGGTAATACAGGAAATGCTTTCATAGACCTAGAACAAAAGTATTTACAACAAAGCCATTTATTGTAGCAGAATTATGGTCAATTATAATATTTTATTCTGAATTTGTGGTTTGGTTGAGTCTTCATTTTGAAATATTTTTCTTCACTTTATGTCTTTGGTTGTTGAAACTAATGTAAGTTAATTTGATTGATTTGGTTCATTTGATTTACCACTAGTTTACTTGATCTATAACAAATGACTCCACTATTTCAATTTGTCCTGATATACATAAACTGTTAAGGCATCAGGTTCTGTCACTTATTATTTTGCTGTTTTATAGGAATGGTTTCTTTCCCTTTTCCTCTGACAGCCTGTCACAAGAGGACATTTCAATCTGTTCCATTTCTGAACAAAGTCTCTTAGACCAGTTTGAGGTTTTGAATTTCTACTTTTTCTCCCCACATGAGTGACATCAAGCATTTTTCCATGTATTCTATGTCATCTTATTTAGAAGAAAAGAGGAGAGAGAGAGAGAGAGAGAGAGATTTTCCCACGAGCACTGTCATTCTAAATTGAAATTGAGCCAATTTATTAACGCAGTCAGCAACAGTCTTCTTAATTAAGCTACCAGTATTGCCACTAATAATCTTCACTGTTCACTTCGAACTAAGCATCACTCTGTCTCCACAAGGTTTGCATTATCCTTCATGAGGCATTGCAGCCATAATGCTTATATGAGCTTAAAAAGCCAATTGCTCAACAAACTGACTTCCAGTTTGCAGCGTTTTATACTACAGAAGAAACTATTAACTATTTTATAGAAAATGTCAGTTTTTACAGTGCTTTTTTTCCTGAAGTTATAATGTTTTAATTAAGTACAAACTAGTGTTCCTGACATTTGCAATCATTTTTCTTTCCCTAATGCTTATTTGGAGCAACACACTGTTTTGATTCGTCATCTTCTTGTTCACAGTAGAATCAAACTTCCTAACCTCCAATTTATGGCAGACTGGAGTTGCTTGAGTGTTGTAATAAAATCATTAACTTAATTTTGTTACTGGCTCTGTTTCCTCATGCCTGGTCAGTCACAGGCCATCTCTATAAGCTCTTTCCAAGAGAGGCCATTTGAAGACCTGGAGTGAAAAAGAAATCTGAAGTCTGTTGATGAAACAATGGACCAGGATTTGATCATTCTGTCTTTGATGACTAATTTATGCACATTGTTATCAGCAGGCCTTAACCCTGACTGCCCCAAATCATGCATTGGGAGTTTAATACAAGACAGCAGGGCTGTTTGCTATGCCAGTCCTTACCTAACTATACTTTTTTTCCACAGTAAAGCAATTTAACTCTTTTTTAATGTCTCCAAATTTATTGGATGCCTTTTTCTTGCATTTTTCCCATTACAATTTAGTCCCCTTATACTCTCTTCTCCAGCAATTGCCACCCTGTCTATGTCCATGAGTCCTTTTTTCCTTTTTGCTCAATCTTTCCACCCCCTAATATTCCCTCATAGCTATCATCCTGCTCACTATATATGAGTCTGTCTCTATTTTGCTTGTTAGTTCAGTCTGTTTCTTAGATTCCACATATGAGTGAAATTGTGTGGTATTTGTCTTTCTCTGACTGGCTTATTTCACTTAGAATAATGTTCTCCAGGCCCATTCATCCTGTCACAGTGGGTATAATTTTCTTCTTTTTTACAGTCAAGTAGAATTCCATTCTGTAAATGTCCCATAGTTGTTTTATCAACTGATGGACACTTGGGCTGCTTCCTTATGTTGGCAATTATAAATAATGCTGCTATGAAAATAGGGTGCTTACGTTCTTTCGAATTAGTGTTTTGAGCTCTTTCTGATATATTCCCAGAAGTGGGATCCCTGAGTCAAAGACGGATCTATTTTAAATATTTTTGAGGTAACTCCACACTGCTTTCCATAGTGGCTGCACCAACCTGCATTCTCACCAACAGTGAAAAGTGTTACCCTTTCTCCACATGCTTGCCAGCAATTATTGTTTTTTGTTTTATTGGTGACATCCATTTTGATGGGTGGATTAAAGACTTTACTTCTAGACCTGAAACCATAAAAATCCTAGAAGAAAACATAGGCAGTAAAATCTTGAATTTTTCTAATAACAATATTTTATCTGGTATATCTCCTCAGGCAAGGGAAACACAATAATAAACAAATGGGACTACATCAAAATAAAAAGGGTTTACACAGCAAAAGAAACCATCAACAAAATAAAAAGACAACCCACAAAATGGGAGAACATATTTGCTAGTATGTCTGACAAGGCGGTTAATATTCAAAATTTATAAAGAAGCTAAAAAACACACCACCAAAAAAAATCAATTTTTAAAAAAATGTGCAAAGTACCTGAATCGACACTTTTCCAGAAAAGACATATGGATGGCCAAGAGACATATGAAAAGATGCTCAATGTCACTATCATCACAGAAACGCAAATTAAAACTACAGTGAGATGTCATCTCACACTGGTCAGAATGGTTACCTAACTATATTTTTATCTTTACTTACAACTTGACTCTGGACTCAGTATCATACTGATTTCTCTTTATGTATTTAGCTATTAATTTCAATCAGGAAAGATTACTTGATTCTGAGATCATTATAACTTCACTGACAAATGAAGTATTTCAAGTAGGTGATAGAATGAGGTACTTTATGGCCAGTTAGAAGATCTGCCTAAACTTTATATCTCATACCTAATGAGATATAAATTCTGAGCCAAGGATCTGGAGAAGCAAAAAAATCTGAGATATCCATAACATCTCTTTGAGTGTGAATAACAGGAGAGAGGTTGTTAAAACTAACAGGCCACCCAGAACAGATCTTTAATTTCTCAGAGTCTGAACACTGATGCTACTGTTAAGAGAAGACACAGGCATTACACAAAGTCTTTCTCCTTATATATTTTTGGTTTCACTGAATGTTTGCCTCAGGAAACTTGGGATAAAAAGAAAGCTCATTTTTAAATGGAGAACATAAATTGTGGTGTTGATTATTGGCCATAATGTGAGTGATGGATAATATATTTATTCTGCTTTTCATTGTAGTGTAAAATTTTCTTCTGTGTCTGAATTCATAATTGCCTGAATGTTAATGATGTTGCACAGAAGGGTTATGTTGCTACCCAAGCTAAAGAGCTATTTGAAGTTTAGACCCCAATTAAGAAGAGGCTTTTCCTATTAATGTAACTGATAACCTCCCTCACATTGTCAAAGTGCATTAATATTCACTTGATTATATTTATATGTGTTTATACAGTAAATGCATATGTATATATGTAGAGACAG
Source organism: Phyllostomus discolor (assembly GCF_004126475.2). NCBI lineage: Eukaryota > Metazoa > Chordata > Mammalia > Chiroptera > Phyllostomidae > Phyllostomus > Phyllostomus discolor. The sequence continues at coordinate 58,313,872 of NC_040904.2, read as the reverse complement.
AGAGAGAATGTAGAATAGTCTATTAAATTTTTATTAAATTTTATTCATATTGCAGAAAAGATTCATTTGTTCCTAACAACTCCTGTTATCTTCATGAAGTTTATGTAAAGATAACAATTTAAATACACCAAAAATACATGCCTAGATCTAGTGAATTACTAAGTCATTAAACTTTTCAAGTTCTCTTCTCACATCTTCTACACCTTCCCTCCTGTCATGCAATGGGCATATCTCCTATGCTTGAGAAAACATAAGTAATGGAAAAGTTTGGTTTCCTACTAAAGGAATTCCCAGTTGACATATTAGCATCTGCCCCTTCCCTTGGCTTCCTTCCTCTTACTCCGTGTGAATGCTCTCTTTCTGCTCCCTTTAAAGACCAAGTTCTTCCCCTGAGTTTTGAACTTATCACCTCCTACGTGATCAAGACTTTGCTCTGAGTATCCCCACTTTCTTCTGCATCATTGTTTTCTCCCTTCCATATGTTATTCCATCAGTGTGCAAGATGCTTCAGTATCCCCCCACAAAAAAGAAAAACTTGTCATGACTTCATATCACCCACAGATATTGTCTGATTTATCTGTTCTCCAGCAAAATTTATTGAACAAAATTGTCTATGGTTGATGTCTCTACTTCTTCATCTTAACATTTCCCTTCTGACCAGTTTAGTCAAATCTTCTAATGGGCTGTACATTACCAAATCCAATAGTTACTTTTCCCTTATTCTTTTTGAATTCTTAAGGATATTCAACACAGTTGATCCTGTTCCTGTTCTCTTGAGCTTTTGAAACACTAGCTTAAGACACTTCCACTATCTGTTTCCTACCTATAATTATTCCACCCAGGTCTTCTCATCCTTGGCTTCTTCTCATCATTTAGATATTAGCTTGAATGTCACCTACCAGAGGTCTTTCCTAAATACCCCTTCCACACTACAGGCATATCATTCATCATCATCCAATAATTCCCTGTTTACTCAGCTATTGGCTTATTCCTTTCTCTCCTCATTAGAATACAAGGATCATGGAGTCAAGAAATCCACCTTTCTTATTCAATGCACTACTTTGAAACCCCTGAATAATGTCTGGCATAGATTTAGTGCTCAATAAATATTTGTCAAATGAGTTAATGTAAAAAAGTCAGCATTCCTGTACCCAGGAAAGTTAAAACTATGTAAACAGAAATGTGACTTTTGTATCTATATGCCATATACTAAACTTATGCTTTATTTTAAATGTAAGAACTCTGAAAATCTACCATACTCAGATAATAAAAATAATTATGACCAAATATTTATGTTTAGAGTTAGAAAATAGTGGATAAAAATTTCTTTCTGTTGCACAGAAAGCAATGTGCCCATCTTTTTAAAAGCTAAGATATACGAAATCATTTAAACATATTTAAAACTATGTCAGGTTCCTATTATTGCTGTAAAAAGTATTACAAAATTCTTGGCTTAAAACAACATAAGTTAATTACTTCATTGTTTTGAAGGTGAAAAGTCAAAAACAAGTCTTGCTGAGCTAAGATCAAAGGGTTGGCAGGGCCGTCTTCTTTCCTGAAGGTTCTAGGGCAGAACCTCTTCCTTGCTCCTTCCAGTGTCTAGATGCCACCCATATTACTTAGCTTTTAGCTACGTTTCTTTATTTTTTAAAGCTAATAACGTTGGGCCATGTCTTTTTCATAGTTCCATATCACTTCTAACTCCATATTCCAATGATAATGACCAGTGTTCTTATGTTGAGCCTTCTTTCAAGGTTAGCTGGTTATGGTAACCTTAATTCCATCTGCAACATTAATTTCCCTTTGCCACATAATCTAACATACTTACCAGGTCAGGGGGTTAGGACATGGACATCTTTGGGGAGGGGTATATTATTCTGCCTAAAATATTTCATCTTTTACCTTGAAGATTAATGTCCATCCTACATGCAAAATACATTCATCCCCAAAGGTCTCAACTCATTTAAGCATTAATTCAAGTCCAAAAATCTCAGCTAAATTTCATCAACTCAAAAGTCCCAAATCTCTAAATCATCTAAACCATCTAAATTAGGTATGAATGAGAATCTGGATATAATCCATCTTGAGAAACTATTTCTCTCCATCTGTGAATCTGTGAAACTCAAAAAGCAAGATATCTACTCTGAAAATATAATAAGATTCCAATTATATACATTCTGGCTAAAAAGTAAGAAAATTTAAGGAAAAAAGTTATTTCTTCTAAATAATTTCAAAATTCATTTGCTCAAACTTCATTTATATTATATAAAATCATTTATTGTTATAGGTGAATTATGTTATATAACAATATGATCATAGCATATGCTATGTGTGTGTATGCCTGTGTGTGAATATATGCACATATGAATATATATGTTAATAAATATATATGCTGTGCATATACATACATGATTGAACTTGAAGTAATATAACAACAAACTTAATTGCTTAATCACTACCATACTCCAAGTTAACCTGACAATATACTTTAACTGGTTTGCCACAAACATTTAAACATTAATTTTCCATTTTCTGATGTTTGTTTGGGTTCAACTGGATGGTCATGAGACCAACATAGCATTAGCTTTTTTTACTGGTATCTAACTAAGGATTCTCAGAATCCAAGACTTTTAATATCTTTATGTAAACTTAATTTTGCTTTTTGTCAATATGCCAAGGTGAGTATTTTCCTTATACAGATCACTAGTCAGCTATATTAAATCAAACTGTTACATTAATTCATTGTTTATACATTAAATGGTCCTAATTTTGTACTTGTAAACAGTGCTAGGCAGGCTTTCTATGTATAATACTTTAAGATTTAAGGCAGCGTAAGGATTTAAAAGAACAACTTCAATCTGTTTACTTACCAAAGTTGTTATAAATAATAATGTACACAGATTTTCTATTCAAATATTCAATGGTAAACTTTTTAAGGCTGTTATGTTTCTATTGCTTTTTATAAATGGGTTACTAACATAAAAGACAAAACCTTCACAAATACACTGACACACACATCTACAGAAAAAATTATAAATATTTCATGCTTTAGTAATAGTTTTATTTCCAAGGTCTATTTAAAAGTCAGTCACTAGAAAGTAAAATATATTTTCCCACAGACCCATATGTTTAGCAGAGTGGTTAGATTTACAGATCATTTTAAAAGCTCACTTTCATTTATGATGCAGCATGATGAAAGTACTAAAAGTTTGAATTCCAAATACTGATATGAGTGGAAGACATTGTGTAGAAAAAATAATGTTATGCTATCAATGACTATTTAAAATTATAAATCATCATTACAGTTATTATTCTAGTTAATTGCCATTTAATATTCCTTCTGAATTTTACAGGCACATCTAATTAAGATCTATATTCCCTGGAAAATTCCAAATTCCTTTTCCAAACACTTTCACTACTTTCTTATTGTTTTCCTCTCAAGTCCACAGGTATCCAAGGCTATTTTTCTAGCTGTTTACCTTGGATTTTAGCAGAAACCATGGTGAGTGGGAAACCTTAGCATAGATTTACTATTGCAAGTACAGAAAGCACAGAGTTTATTATTGTATTATTTTTTGTTCATTATTATATTTTCCATATGAACCACTGTAAACCTACTTTTGTATTTTATGTATCCAAGTTTGCTCATTATCTTTCCAATAATATTTATGTAATTATCATATTTTCTGGTATTATGCTCTAAATAATGTAAAAATCACTTTGCAAAACTCTGGAGAAAAATCCCATTAATATATAAATAATATACAAATAAATTAATATATAAATAATATACAGATTAACTCTGGGAAAATGCATCTTTTTATATTATTAAATCTTTTAATTCAGGATGGTAAAACACTACATATATTTGAACCTTCATTTACTAACTTAGAAAAACTTTTAATTTTCTATTTTTAGGTTAGCACTGCAGTAAGTTTTTTCTTTTTGTGTATCATATTTTAGTTATTTTCAAAAGATTTTCATTCTTTTTAGAGGGGAAAGGAGGGAGAAAGAAAGGGAGAGAAACATCAATGTGAGAGAGAAACATCGATCAGTTGTCCTCCGAAAGAGCCCCAGCTGGGATCAAAGCCACAACTCACATGTGTACCAGGACCAGGAATTGAACAAGCAACTACTTTGTGGGATGATGCCCAACTAACTGAGCATCATGGACCAGGGCTTTCTCTGTTATTTTGAATTGATTTTCTTTTCTCTCTGACAGCTTCTAAATCTAAATTGTTATCAAGCTGTTAGTTCTTGATTGTTTATATGACTATCTCTTTTACTTCTTACATTATCATATTATTTCCATTGAATCAGGTGATTATTGTGGGCTTTCCCAGTACAAAGCATATGGTGTAAAACTAGCACTGTTTTTGTACATTTGTAATAATTATACAGGTAATGTGGTCATATTCTACAATGATTAAATAAAATATTTGTAGGTGTTGAAAAATAGAAGTGACTTTAGAATATCACAATTTAAAAAATTTGTTGTTTTAAATACTTTTTGATTTCTGGTTTTTGAATAGCTTTGAAAATAAATGAAAATTACATTCTATCACCTTCACCTATAAAGACCTACCAGTTTTCTTTTTCAGAATAACTACCCTTAAATAGTTGGAATACAAGCTCTTTGGCTATGTTAGACATATAATATACTGCTCAAGTAGATTTGCTAATGGTATATAGGAGGGTTTCGTAACCTCACATATAAGTGTGATTGATTTATGTTCTTTGTGTGCTATCTTGTTTAGTTTTTAGCAAGGGGAGTTTGAAAGTACACTAAATATTTCAGAATGATTTCCATCTTTTCCTATGATCTGGAACAATTTAAATAGCATAATAAATTATCAGAATGGTAAGGTTTTATAAAACACTACTCAATAATGTGCATGCTGCCTGATCACAAGATGTTGAAATCTAATTAGCATTCCAATTGTGTCTAAACACATAATGTTATTTTATAAAATGTGGCAATTATTTCCAAGATAACGAAGAGAATAATGTAAAAAAAAAACACCTCTAGATCAAAAGCCAGAATACCTACATTCTTGGACAACTCTGCCACTATCCATATGATTTTGGCCATCTTTTTGCTTCTGAGGACTTGAAAAATGTGTTTGGAAAGTAAGGTAGATATTGATGCTGTCTAAAGGTAATTTTTTATGTGATTTTCCAAACATTTGATTTTTCAGTGTCTTAACTGTATTTTGTGATTTGCAGTCCACTTCAAATTTTACTAAACTACATTGTGAGAGCTCAAACAGATATTCTAGGTTATTGAGAAATGAATGCGGAGTGGCATAAGACATATGTGGTGTGCTGGATACCACTAGCATTTCTCAGTACAGATGGTCAAATGAAAATGCATGGTGTTCGCTCAGAGAACGTAAATGTGCCCTTAGGTCTACCCTGCAAAAAGAAAACACTGAACAGTTTTGTACCCTTCCAGCTGACCTTTCTTAATCCAGTTCTTATTTTCCTCTTTTATGGTCAAATCTTAATTCACCATAGTTGATAGTGAAGTAAAAGAAGATGTTTTATGTCTTATTTTATTCTTATACATTTACAACAGTATCTACAGAATGTGAGCTCTTAATTCTCATTTTATCCATCACTTACTTTATCTCCACAGATGTATGCACAATTGTTCTTTTAGGACTCTGCTCAGCCCACAGATGTCTCTGCAGCTGCTCTCTATTCCAAAGGGATTTTTTTTTTCCTTAGAAGCAGTCATGTAAGGTTTTTGTTATTATTATATTTTGTGTTTGTTTTATTTTTATTGAAAGGATTGTAAAGGTTTTTCATTCTGTTGGGAAGAAAAATTATCTTTCCTAAAAGATGGCCTTGAGAATTTCATCAAGAAAGATGTGAAAATAAAGAATTATCTGTATTTCTGTTCATTCTTTAAATCCGCTAAATGTTTTGAATACTGGAGGCCCAAGAACTGTAATCATCCAAGAGTTGAATCTCCAGCCTCCTGTTTCTATGACTGAGTTGATATGCTGAGACAAGGTAAAAACAAAACAAAACAAAACAAAACTGTCACAATTAATTCAGGGAAGAAAGAAAAAAAATCAGTCAAATAAATGTCCAGTTTAGGCAAAATTTCAATTTGAGAACAGCTTGAGCTTAGGGGAATAAAATGATTCAAATTGCTGCCCATATTTTTGCATCCACTACACTTCTGAACTTTCTGATTTTCTTTGCGTAATAGAGATGACCACATAATTCAACAGAGTGAAACTGAGGTCATGACAATTATGTTTTTGCCTATATTACTCTAGAAACCTCTAAATATTTATATTTGTAGAAGAAAAAACTTCCCTTCAAGCATCACCCATATATTTAGCATCACTAATATTCAAACTATACATTGGCCCACTGAGAACTAAGGTTATTTTTCCCATGTCATAGGTTATACACCGACAACTGGGACCATGATATGTGTTACAGACAACACAGTGCTGTTCTTTTGGCACTGGAAGAAGTTGATGGCCCAAATCCTGATAAACAGGTCACCAGTACTGGTACCGCACCACAGTCATTGTCCCTCATTGGCTTAAGCTAAAATCGCTAAAGGTTAGAGGTTAAAGGTAAAATCGCTAGAGGTTAAAATTGCTAAAGATCTCTGATGTTAGCTTAAAAGAATAAGGACTTATTGTTACCTTTTTTCAAAATGTGTGTGTATGTTTTGGAGGGTTTTGTTTTTGTTTTGAAAAGGGATGGTGAAAACACTGTGTAGAACAAGTGCTAACCAAATGAAATAATTACCTATTTATGAAAATTATTATAATAGTGAAAGTCTTTATAATTCAAAATCATGGGTAAAAAGCATTTACAAAATCTAAACAAAAACTTATATAACAATATTTTTTAGGTTGGGAAAAAATAAAAAAAACAACATACAAGCCATGCAAATTAATAGCTCCACAGACCAGAATTTATGCCTAATGTTGAAAAGTAGTTTTTATATTTCATAGCAAGAGGCAGTATTAAAACATTGAGGATAACTTAGATATATACTTTTAATATTATATAAAACATATAATAGATACATGAATTTATAAGTGCAGAAATTCTCAATTTTGGCCATTCTGGTATTGACCACTCTGGTATTGTCAAAAAGTTAATATCTATTTTCCTGAGAGAATATGAAAATGACTTATTTATAGTTAATTCCAGAATTATTACTTCTCATATATAAACTACAAATTTGTTGGCATAACTGGATCATGTACAACTTAAAATAGTCAATAATTTAAATATTATGTGTAGTCTCATCACATGCTAAGAAAGGTGTGGTTGTTGCTTCTGTTTCTTGCTCGTTTTTGTTGTTAACATTTTATTTGGTTGAGTTTCCTCATCTGAAGTAACTTGGTTATAAAGACCTGTGTGTTTCGGTTAGCCATTTTCTATAGCTTATTTTAAGATCTAGAGTTCCACAGATGTGAATACATAATCTTATAAACTGGTCTTTCCTTAGGATGATATATATATATATATATATATATATATACACACACACACACACACACACACACACACACATATTGTGCTGAGAAAATTGAACCAGTGTCATGTTTTTATTAGATATCAGACTCTTAATTAGACATCAGAAGTACATGATATCCATCACAGGGATTATGAAACAGTTTTTGATAGCTATTACTTGGCTTGCTCTTTCACCAAGATTGTTATTGAAGCAGTTTTGTTAGGAAGCATTTGGAAACATACCATATGCTGAAAACTATTTGTTGATTTAAACTGTAAGGGCTGACTTTTCAAAGAGGAGGTTTTGGCGTGCATGAAGTTACACATGCAATTGCATTTTCCCCACAATTACCCAGTCATGCTACAGACTGTTGACCACAGATCCCATTGACTCTTTTTTAAAGATTTGCTTTGCTTGAAAAGATTTAGTTTAGTTTCCTATTTTCCTTCCTTCCTTCTTTTTCAACAAACAAAAGAAATTTGTCACTGTATTTCCTTGCATCTGATTTTATAAAATGCTAGGCCTACAAAGATCCTCCTTTTCACTTTACTCTTGAGAAAGGTCCTCACTTCCATTAAATATTCTTCTCTTTAATTGAAAAATCAACTTTGTAAAATTCTTTAAGAAATGCTTTGGAATAATAAGTCATCAACTGGTAGATTTTATACATATTAAATATGTTATATTTATATTATTTATGTATGATACACAATTTATAGATGCTTTCAGTGCAAATATATTAACTCCCATTCAAAATACAAAAATATGAAAAATAGTTATAGCGGCAATCACAGCTTTCATACAATATTGCCTTCTCATATTAAAATATAATAAAAATGAGATAACATATGTGCTGATTTTGTGAAGATGTAATTTTTAAAGGATAATATGTTGTTCTTCAGTCTTATTTGCTACAGGTTTATTTGATGTTGCAAACATTTGAGCATTTCCATGTCATCTTTTTTTCAATGACAAATGCCTACTCTACCACCACCACCAACACAAATGTGTAACTTGGACACCAGGTTCTTTTAATGAAGCTTTTGAGTCTTACAAAATATGATTAATCTGATTAGTGATTCAGCCTCCTTTTATGCTTACATTATCTAACACAAAGAGCCCCCCTGCAGGTTAAAGTTTAAATGTGGATTACCAGATAAAGCTAGTCCTGCCGAGGTTTCTATGGTGCAAGGAAAAATTGGATTTGCTTTTCACCTCATCTCAGGCTCTGTCATCCTGGTTTTTGCCCTGTTCCCCTGTTCACAGCAAGGATATTAATTTTGCAGTAAAATCTTTAAGCAATTATGCAGATAGCTCTGAAAAAGCAACATACACACACAATAAGAGAAGCTTAACTGAAAAATGGACCCCAGATATTCATTAAAAACAGATGGCTACATTGCCAACAGCATAACTTTGGATGTTTGGGCTAAGCTGGTATTAATCTGCCACAACATGAAGCGAAGATGAAACTGCTGGGGTACAAACTATGGATTGCTTCTACTTTTTTGCTTACAAAAGAACTCAATGATGATTTATGGTTGCCTTTTTGATAAATGTCCAAGAAAGAACTCCTTACTCAAAAGTAAAGTAACATTTTATTAGTCCTGGCTATCATTGAATAATGCTCATTTACAAGATATTAATGTAATATGAAAAATCATATTATTTAAAAATGTTTATTTTTCTAAAATTACACTGGAAGTAGATGAAAAGATCCCACTTGAAATTTAACATTAAGTAGTGTTTTAAAAATATATTGAAAATGAGAAATCTTTTAATTAGTAACATTTTATAGTCAATATAAAACAATTTTTACATTTATATAATAATTTCTTGCTATTTGAGTTATTTTCTAATTGAAAACGGGAATTTTAGATCTGAAAATCAGGTAAAGTAAGGCAGAAAAATATTTGGCCAATTCTACATAAAAACGTGGATAATAGAGTGGAACTCTATGTGACTGAGGCAAATACAATAACGATAAATGTATAAAGTATATAGGGTAGGTCAAAAGTAGATTTAGAGTTGCTCATATGGAAAATACCATAATAAATAATAACACAAGAATAAACTCTGTATTTCATGTGTTCACAACTATAAACCTACATTTGCCCCACATTGTATATTTATTTATTTATAGAATTACCAAAATAAGTAAATTATAGAAGAAAGTCATACCTAAAACTACATGTGTATATACATTTTTGTACATATATTTAAAAAGTGGGAGAAGAGTTACAATGAATTCAACCAACTTTTGTTTTGTGGGAGAAATTCAACCAGCCAGAGAAACAACTTTCACATCAGAATTGATGTTATATGGACTGAATGATAGTCCTACCACCATGGAGACAGCCACATTTATTGTTAGTCTAAGGCTGGTGGAAGCATCTTGACATTATTCTTTTACTTTAAGATATAAAGACTGAACTGAAAGTGAATATTTTAAAATTGTCCTCATTACCAGTAAAGAGTTTGTGTTTTTCCCTTATTAGGTATTAACCATTTTTTCTTATATACCTATTTATTATAGAAAAATAATACCTATTTATTGTAGAAAACACTTAGATACACTAAAGAGAAGTTCAGCTCATCTCTAATTTTATTACTCTGAGATAACCAGCACTAATATTTTATACATATTTGAATATATGTTCTTGTATATACAGATTTACGGTTTTAAAAATTGGGATCTTACTGTGTACTTTAAAATATGCTTTTATTTTCCTAACAATCTACATAATGACTATCAATTTTATATAATCCAATATTCTACAGCTTTATTTTACTGAGTCCATGGTATTTTATTATATGAATACACTAAATTACATTTTACCCACTTCCTATTGATAATAAAATTTCAAACTTTTTGTTATAGTTAAAAATATTTCAAAGTTCATGTAGAATTAATAATCTGTCATTGTCCCTGTTTCACGTGTAGATATAAACTTGCTTGGGCAAAGATATATTCACGGAAAAAAGGAAATTCAGTAGGCTCTTTTCATTAGTCATTTTTTAAATGCATTTACAGTCTGGATATTAGTCCTTGTTGCTGATAAAAGCATTGCTTTAATAATCTTGAACTATCTCCTCAATCTAACCTAATTTCCATCATCCCTGCCCAGTTTTCAATCATGCTTTGTCACTACCACCTGCCATTCCTCCAGCACTCACTCTGCTCTTAAACACCAGCAGACCTGTGGAGATGTGATTCTTCCAGACAGCCATGGAACTGCACTCAGGTTGCTCTTACAGCCATTCACTGTTCCTATGTAGACCCCAATGTGCCATTTTTTTTTAATTGAGAAGTTTTTTTTTCTTATATCTGTCTTTCTCAATGGATTGTGAGCAACTTTAGGGCAGAGTCCATAGCTTACTCATTTTTGCATTTCCAGTACTTGTGAAGCGTCTGGTATTAAGTAGGAATTCAGGAGATGTTCACTAAAATAAATCTTGACTAAGGACACTTTGATAAAAAGACACATAAAAAGTAATGCAAAACAGGAGGAAGGCTATCTATCTTCAGTGAGTCCTGCCCAGGGCTTCCCAGGGCTCAGACAACTCTTGTGACTTCAATGTCACTTTAAGGGATGAGAAGACACAATGCACACACGCCTTTGACTGCTTTATTTCTCCCTTTCACCATTGTGAACAGACCGAATTTATGTCTGGACTTACCTGAAAAGGAAACTATATTGGGCCTATATGGGGGATAAGGGAACAAAGTTATATTTTTGCCACAAAGGGAAAAGAGGCAGAAAGGTGATTAAACTGGATTTGACATTTTCTGTGATGGCTGCCCACTCTTTCCCTTAACAGCGCTGTTCTGGAGCAAGAGAGAGAGGGAGTGACACAATCATCATTACCTTAAGTCCCAGATACAGAAGAATATAATTCATGCCCCCACACTTACTTTTAATCACTGAATTTATATTGTGTGTGAAATACAATGTTAGCTACTTATATTCATGGCTATAATCAGTGGCTCTGCATACCTCTTTGCTCTACCTACCTGGTAAGATAGTTTTGAAGAGAGACCTGGGGAGTCAGAGAAAGGAAATTTTGGATCATCTCAAAATGGAACTGGAATGATCCAATGCAAAAGGATTCCCTCCAAAGAAAGAAGATTCTTATTATTGGACAGGGTCAGAAAACAACTCTCTGAGCTGAGGAAATAATACAGAGAGCAGTCTCCTCATTGTTTGTGAAGCTGCACTACACAATTTCCAAACTCCATCCAGTTCTGGAGTCTGTGAACCATATTGCTCTTTATTTGTTTTCCAAAGTGTTGGGTGTGATTAATGTAGAGATTTATAATAACATCATTCATTTCCCCCTGTGTTTTAATACAATTGACATAATATCTGTCAAAAAACCTTCACTTAAAATAATAATTCCATTTATGAATAATTTTCATATTTTTTTTGTTTTTCCTTTCCATTAAGAAATTACTCAGACCCATATTACATTACATTTGAAAAACTGTCTAGATTAAACTTGAGAAAAAGGAATAATAAAGTTTGGTCTAGATATAAGCTTAAAGAGCCTCACTCTTGACTCTATGTTCAAACTTTTTCTTAAATCCTTTCATCATTTCAAGATTATTTTTCTGTGTTGGTATCTCTCATGACAAGTGAGATTAAGTAGTCTAGCAATAAGGTTCAACTGGCACATGTATCAAAAAACAATTTCTGTGGTTTGAAAATAATATTAAAAAATCTTTTATTTCAGTGATACCAAATGTTTCTTTGAGGTTAACATTGTGAAAGGAAATGAATAGAGCATTAAAAAAATATGCAGCTAGACAGCACATAAAAATTTGGTATATTTTCCTATGAGGAAATTTTCTTTTGCAGATACTTACTTTAAACTTCTTGAAAAGTAAAAACTGTTATATAAAGTTAGAAAAGAATACCTATAAATTAGGCATGACAAATAATGGTTAAAACACTATAATTAGTCTAAATTGCTTTTATTAACTACTTATTGGTATTTTTAAGCTCTGAGAATTCAGTTTTGAATATGATCGAAATGTCTACATTTAATGAAGTAATGAACTATTTAATGCATTTTGTAGTGTGAGCCAGATAATATTCTTTGATGATTAGGGATCTATGCAAATAAAAAAGGGGCCACTTTCTCAAGTGAAAAACAAATAAATTTATGCCATCCGGGGCCACTAGCAACACTCTAAATTTCACTGAGCTATACCAAACACACCTGTACATCCTTAGCAACTCACTCCTACATTTTGACAAAACCATCAAAAGTACATTTTGTACTGATGGTAGTAAGCGTTTCAGAATTATGGTAGTAAGAGACTTCAGAAATTTCCGCTTTCATATTATTCCTTTATTTATGCACTTGGTTAGTTTGCTATTTAATTAATATGTTAGTTTAAACTCACCTTGTTATAAATAAAATTTGATGACATTTATATGAAGAAATATGTGGAATTTGAAAGTACTTAGTTTTTCATAGCCTGTTTATCCTTCTTTTTTAAAAAAAATGAGGATGAATAATATTACTGAATGAATGCAAATCAAGGTATGTAGAAAAGAATGTGAAAAAGTTTAAAAGTATTATTTAAATACTGTACTTATTTTCATCACTATAATTATAAATCAGCCTAATTTTTTAAAAAACTATAAAGGAAATATGCAAATGATTGCATAAATATACATATATATTCCCAACAAGATCACTTTATTTGCCCCACCTCATCCCTACCAGAGAAGCCATCAATTGAATTCTCTAAGAGTCACTGGTCAGACTTCACATGGTACCCCCTCTGCATAATGGGCATATACTGTCTAGGGGGTAGGAGTAAGAGAAACAAAACCATGACTTTCACCATGGCCATGGTACTTTCCTGGGCAGGTATAGGCTGTCACAGCTTCCATGAGACTAACTTTGGAGCTTTGTGCACATCTAACTGAAGACTTAACTTCTCCATCCAGCCAGAAGAAAAGCTACATACAGTGAAACTTATAAGTGCAGAGAAGTTGTCTTTCAATTTCAATTCTAACTACTTTCAGTTCTAACTGAAGACAAGTTGTCTTTAATACTTTTCAAGATTAGCTAAATCAAATATCTTAGGAAGAAACAGAAAGAAACTAATAAAGTAATGAAGTGAATTGAATCTAGAATGCTGTAGGATAGGTAATGTTGGATTTAGTTGCTAATGTTTTCATAATTTCTAATTTGAGGTTTATTGCTAAAAATCTAAAATGCCTCTGTGTCCAGGTACCTCACTGTGTGAATCAGATGAGCGTTTCTGAGAGAGAGCAAGGGTGGACAACAGTGGAAAGTTCAGGTCTCATCGAAAGGATCCATGAGCTCTCAATCACTACTCAACTGCAGGAAAGCCAGCTCACTCTTTAGTCTTCATGTTTTAAAAGAACTTAGGAATTTGAATTTTAATGTAGAATCTAAGTTTCAAATGCTGTGAACCAATGCAATTTAAAAAGTTTACAAATCTATTTAGAACAAATAATAGCATGCCCACAGGTTGTACTTGTCCTGCTGGAAATGCTGAGGAAATGAAGACTTGGCTTCAAAATATCATATTTTACACCTTCTATTGTCATATGGTGGTTGGCTGTATAAGATGATTCGACTTAGTTAGCTTTGATTTGGAGCTAGAATATTATGAGGTTTGTCAAGATGTACCACAGTAATGTCCTATTGTATTTCATGATGGTATTTGATTAGAAACGCAAATAGAATAATCAGTATGTGAAAAGCTTACACTTATCTTTCCACTCCTTATGTTACAGAATGGACTTTGTTAGTTTCAGCAGTCTAGTTACTGATCTGGAAACAAAGCCTTTAATTTTACTTTATCACAAAACACATGTAAGGATCCAAGACATTATTGTTTTTAATAATTGAGGAAAGAGAAAATTAACATAGATATAATTATAACAGTAACAATTAACATTTATTTATTGAGTATTTACCATTATGGTCTGGTTTTAAGTATTTATATGCAATGTCCATAATTATCTTAAGAAATGGGTACTATTATTAATTTTATTTTATGTTCAGAAAATATAAATCATTTGCTCAAGTTCACACAGATTGTAAGTAGAATTTAAACCAAGGCAGACTAATTCCAGAATACTAGATTTTAAGCACCACATACTGTTACTACTACTATTATTACTGCTATGTATATCGAGCCCTTCAAAGAGCCAGATGTTCCCTTACCACCCTGATAGAGCTGTGAAAAATAGGGCATATTCTCATTTGTAGACAAGAAACTTAGGCTCCAGGAGGGTAAGTGATGTGATGTTGTTCTAGGAGTGAAAAGATAGGACAAAGTTTCAGGTCTGATGCTATTGGCCAGTAGTATTTCAGCACATCACAATAGTCTTATTATATAAGAATTTCAATGATATTATTCCTAAACAAAACTCAAACCACTCCTGCTTCAGTTAAAACCAACATTCTTTGACTTCATATCAATGTCGATAAGGTCAATTGGACAAAATATTGCTAACAAATTAAGTCTTATAAAGTTAATGAAAGCTCTCAAAAATTTTTACTTAATTTCAAAATAAGTTTTTTACTTTAATTTCAATTATCTTTCATATTTGATACTTTTTATTCATCTCAAAACATATGTATCTGTTATGATCGAAAGAGTTTTAAACTACAGGATTTTGCCTTCCTTAATACAGGGAAGTAAATGTGAGTAAAATTTTATGAAAAAGAGTAGTCATTTGAGGTCAGAATTGAAAGGAAAAGACATTTCTGCTGCTTTTCTATGATGACATCTAGCTTAATTTTTATGTGATTTTGATCTCACTAAGCTGCAGATTTTTTAAATTAACATTTTGTTTAATAATTAACATTATATTATTACTGCTTAGAATTTGAAAACATCCCAAAGAAATCATAATTACTGCTTGTAATTTCTTTTCTATATTCTGATATATCCTTTTGAAGAAGAATGTTAACTTTATCCAGATTATGTCTATTCAAATCACATAATTTAGAATATTATGAAGTGTCTAGTAAATAAAGTTCATCTGTACATTTATCTAGAATGCTAGAAATGTCAGCAATATTAGAGAGGGTTTAAAATACAATAACAATATCTTTCTACTTTATTAATTCACTTCCAGTCAACTGCAGCAGAATTACTTTTAAGCACAGCTACAAGTTCTCAATTTGAATACCATCTAAAAAATAAATTTAGGAGATTTAAACATGTTCTGCTTTGACTATAGACACCTCACCATATATGCCTGAAGAGATTTACAATTAAAATTGTACCGGTATCAATCTGCAGTTTTTCATACCTAAAGCCAAGAATACAGGGCTGTGGGAAAATTTGATCAATCAAACTCTGACTCACAATTTAAAAGCTTAGCTTTTCCTTACCCCACCCCATAATGTTGACCTTGGTCTGGTCTGTTCCTTTCTAATTGTTTGAACTGCATTCTCCTTCATGGATGATGGTTTCTTATTAAATTATTTATTGATGTGGCTGACACTAGTTGAATAGATTCATTAAATTTCACAAGTTGTTGTAGTCTACTTCACTGGAAAAAAACCCTCTTTAGAATCTTTAAAGGACAAAAAGCGTCATGTTTTTTTGAGCTCTTTTAAAGCATTTAATAAAGCATGAAAAGATATGACATCAATCCTACTAAAACACAAGGGAAAATGAATGATGTTACTGTAAATCTTTACATCAATCACACCCAATACTTTGGAAAACAATATAGTTTTGTTTGCATTTCAGAAGTGACAAACAACTCTTGTGACTGGCTTAACATAGTCACTTTCTATTAGTTAAGACTAGGAGCAAGTCAGAATTAAAATGTGGCCCTGCGTTGCTAGGCAGCAGAGTTGTCTTGACATGGTGGTTAGTTTCCTTTTCACTGAATGACAACAGTGAAATGAAAGAAGTTTTGAAAAACTTGATAATGGTTTTCAAAGGAGGAGGATAATTGGTGGAGTTCGCTTGTGCAGCACTGTGTGGAAACTTTCAGGCGGCCGTGAGAGAGGACTGTCACTAAAAATTTAAACTCTTGTACACAAACTTGACCTAGAGTCTTCTCCAGGTTTTGGCGGTTCATTTCCAGAACACCCCTCTGAGACCAAGGGGTGTAGGATGAAAGCATTAAGACAGATGGGTGAAGCCTAAAGGATGAAAAGAATCAATAGTTGTGATTTAATCCATTGGTGAAAGGGAGGAATTAAGTAAAATCTTAAAAACGAGAAATGTGTAAAAAACCTTTAGTTAACACCAATAACGAAATTGTTTTAATTGCACAGCTAGTTGCAATTGAGCAGACACTCGAATCAAATGTATAAAACAAAGGCAAAAAAAACTTTGATATACTGTGCAAGGGATAAAACAATAGCCCTGATGTTATTGTTTTTAATATTCTCCAGTTTGATTCAGAAAAGTATCCTCAACATGAAAACTCCCAAAGCATCTGATAATGATTATAATTTCAGCTTTTGTTGTCTGTGATAATAATCAAATATAGCACACAATTAACAAGATGCAAACAAAAAAGCTCAAGCAAACGAAAAGCACACACAGAAAATACATGTTGCTCACTATTGCATTTAAAACTACCTAATGCAATAACATTTTGTTTAGCCACTTTTGCTATTAATTTACCCAGAATTTTAAAAACTGAGCAAAATGGACTCATGTTGAAAGAAGGGACCAATTAGTGTTGGATTAACATTCATGGTTATTTACAGTTGTTTTTGTACTTGTTCTTGTGCTCTGACTTCCTAAAATTTCACAACCCAAAGATTTAGAAAAATGGGGTTGTTTAGACGCAAAGTGCAATGAAGTGGCTGCGACCATTGTGTAGACACCACCTCTCTCATTATACCCTCTCAATCAACACTCAGTACACAGGAAACCGCAATAAAGCCCATCTGCCACGGTTAATCTGCAGGCAAACCCACACCCATGTCTATGCCCCTTACTCTCTAGCCTTATTATTCTCAGATCCAAAGCTTCATAAGGGATCAGCCAAAGTCCATTAAAGTAAATAATAGCTAGAAATGACAGGCTTAGCAAGGATTGGGAGGAAGTTGAAGACCAATCTGAGCTCTGAGCTCTGATTAATAGAGAAAAGCATTAGGAGAAAAGGGGAGAAAAATGACCTCAGCCTGCTCCAAAGAATTCCTGAACCTTCGTTGTTAGGGCAAGTGCTACCATCTGAGACGTTAGTGATCCTTGAATTTCCTTCACTTTGATGCAGCTCAAATGGGAAAATTTTGAAGGTTCAGCAAGGCCCCAGACCTCAGCTGGAAAGCTGTCTGGAGTCAACCCTGTCAAAATTCTCTTGTGTAAGAGAAAGCCTTTATTAGCTAGATTGCAACAACAACAATAACAACACCCACAAATGCCCTACACAGTCTCATAAGGAGGGGCCTGTGTTAGAGATTGCAGATGCACTTATTATTTCCTTGCACGTAGTCATTTTTTAAAAAGTCTCCAAAACAGATGCAGGAAAAATAAAACAATAGTGATTCTTAAAATGAATGCCTTTTAGGAATGAGGTGAATTTGGTCCACTGGTAGGAAAGTGTGTGTGTGTGTGCACACGCGCATGTGCATGTGTGTATGTAGAGGGGAGTATTCAAATATTTATCCAGTCTCATCTTGAAATATAATATTTATTTTCATTGTACATTAAAAAACCCTTCTCCAGCAGTTAGTTCAAGGCTTGTTGAGCCAAGAGAGAATTATAAAATGCTTCAGTTATTTCAACTGTGCATTTTATATAAATTGACCAGAAAAAATCTCAAATTAGTTGTAAAAAGAATTTTCTCTCCATCAATTTAAAAATTATTTTCATGTCCTCTGTTTGACAAATTTCCTAATGAGAGGAGCCCAGGCAGTGCTATCCCCTACCTCTCCCTTCATAAGTGTATTTGGTCTTCGAATGAGACAGTTTTGAATTTTGGAACAGCTCTTAACAGTCCTTTGAAGGAATGTATACCTGGTAGACCTATTTGTGATCAGGAAAAACTCATTTCAAGTCTGCTCTATTATGAAAAAAATGTCTTTCCTTATAAAAAAATACCATACTGTTTATGAAATGTAGATTAAAATTAGAGTAGTAGAGAGAACTCAAAAACTGTGAAGCCTTTTTAAAGTTAGAGTTGAAAAATCACAAAGCAACCCTGCTTGTTAGAACTCCCAGTCTGAGAGGGAGAAAGCTTTTGGTGGAGGCGGGCAGGTATCGGGAAAGCCCTGGTGATTTCTTAGGAAGATATTAATGGTCCAGATGAAGACTTGATGTCAGGGAAGCTCACCTTTGAATGTATTCCTTGTTCAAGTTTATATTGTAGCATGCAATTTTCATAAATAAAATAAAGAGGCAATGTAAAGAACCATGGTTAAAATGATGGTTCTTCAAGGATATTGCTGATAACTTGGCTAATGCACAGCTGATGTGCACATGGTACAATTTTCATATTTTAATCTTAAGTAGAACAAGAAATGACAATTATGAAAAGACAAAATAGGTACCACCAACGGCTGTAATTGCTATCTAGGCTGCTCAAAGATGGGCAAAAGACACAGTAAATCAATATTAAGTTCTCCACAAATGCAGGTATCACAACAAGAACATCATATAACATCATTATAAGCAAATTCTAATACGATTTGGACAGTTGTAAAGAATATAGCATGAACACGGGCAATATGAGGCTAAGTTGTCCTCTGCAGCTCCAGCTGGTATCTTAGAGGGGGAAAAACACCTTGGAATCATGGTTATGTATTTAGTTAAGTATGCAAACTGAGCTGGCTTTAGTAAATGAGTGCAATCTTCATTTTTAGAATTTGAAATGTTAAGATCATCAAGGGTTAAATGGTTCTGCCACAAGTAATTATAGTAAGTTGAAATTCAGTCATTTTAATACAGTAGGATTTGGGGAAATGCTTTTGTATATAATACTACATCTTAAGATACATTATGTGGTGTTAAAGAATACCTAATTAAACTGGTGGGTTAAGAAACCAGTTAAACTTATGAAAGAAAAAAAACTATTAAAAGTTAAAGGCATGGCATAATTAAAATAATGAAAATTGAAATTGTTCAAAGCAAACCTTAGCAATACAAATGAAATTTAAAAAGAGGCAAATAGACAAGAAAACAAATGAAAACTTTGAGAAAAAGGTGTAACAACAGTAACAAATATGTACATACTTTGTCCATTAAGTTAGAAATACTTGCTTTTAAGATTATAATTTTTGAGTCTAATAATTTAAATACCCTTGAAAAAGCAGGTCTGATTTTCCATACATCTTCCTGGAGAAGGATGTTTGTTTTCTTTATAGGAAGCAAGACAACACAGCACAAAAATGTTTTTATTCATTCTTACTGATTTTTTGCATTTGCTCATAAATTTTATGTATTTATAAATATTATAGGAGTATTTTACATTTCAGCGGAGCATTTAATGTTGTTAAGTGAAATAAAATGTTCAGAATCTATGCCTTTATCTTCTTCCTCGTTCCTATACTCAGCATTATTTGAATTCTGACTCTTCCACCACTACACAAAAATGCCACATAAAATAAATACTTTTCACCATGATTTTCTAGTTGATATAGAAATGCTATACATGTGCAACTAAATTTGAATGATTTTAGAACTATTAGAAACCTAAAAAGAAATTTTATTAATCAAAAGACTGTGAGAATCAAATCTTCTTTGGGGTGTGTATGATAAAGAAAAACAACAAAAATTAACAAAACACATTGATTATTCCTATGTGTTTTTTTATGTCTACAGAATTTTATCTCCCTTGAATATTTTCTTTATGTTATCATTAGATGGAAGACATTCTTAAATTACTTTGTTTTTGTACAAATAAAAACTTATGTCCATATAATATAGTTTATGTACATGTGGAATATGTCCATAAGTAGTTATACACATGCCATTATGTATATTAGAGCACACACCGACCCACACACATTATCTCAGACAACATGCATAAATAAGCAACTGGATGTTAAGGCCTTGAAATGCACATTTTTTAGTCACCCGAGGGCAACCTTGATTTCAATTTTATTCATGGAAAAAAAGGTTTTCATAATAAACTCACTGTGTTAATAAGTGAGAGTGTTATTCCAAATGCCCTTCATTTACCTGTATGATAGAATTGACTTTATGAATTTAAATGTGAAAAAAATTATCTTTGGTTACTTAATGTTGCCATCAACACTAAAAAGAGCTCTTTTTTGTTCTTGATATCAGAGTGGAATATTTAAAATGAAAAATACTTTTCTACCCTTTTACCGAAGACTCAAAATAGCCTATTACTTGCTTTCGATAATAATAATAATCTTCAAAACTTAAATATATTTCTGAAAAGTTAAGGCTTTTGTAGTAACCACAAGGTGTCTCCAATCTTCAAATTCTCTAGATCCCTGCCCTACCCCATCCCCATATTCCAACAGAGTGAATCTGTGTGATCACATTGTCACATTGGAAACTTCAAAAACACTCATTCAGATATAAATTAAAAGTGTATACTTTAGAAGAGGCATTATAAAACTTAAATATATACATATATAATATTATATGTAAGTCATATACATTAAATAATTATATTACATTATGCTTATAATATGGTACATACTGAATAAGTATTTACGAATTATTTTATGAGTTTATGTTTGGGACTTGGCCTTAAAAGTATTGACACAATACAAAAAAAACAATTTAACATCAAATCTCATTTAATTTTGTTTATCCATGACCAAGATTTAATTCCTAAATAATTCTATCAGTCTGCACATCAACTACTCCAAGCGAATAAAATTTTCAGAGTGGACCATACACATCTACAAACATCCACACATACAACAAACTCCTGGTTTTTACACATCAAAGCAATTGGTGAAAAGTGATTACTGAAGCTCATCTCATTATGAAGTATGAATATAGAACTAAGAATAAATATCATTTAAAAATTACAGAAAGTTTTTCTAATTTAAGGCAGTGTTATGGCTGATCTCTCTCTGTATACCAGGAGACAGTGCTGTGTGTGTGCGTGCGTGCGTGTTTAATGGGATGCTGTTTATCCCACTATATCTTACCACTCTGTCTCTTTGGATAACAATCACAGGCCCCAGATGCTCAGGGTAAGTGATATTTTCCCACAAGCGGCTCCTGGCTCCTTGGCAGACGTGGTGGGCAGTTGTGTTGGCAGCCGCTGCGCTGCCTCTGGCTTTCCTGTGTGGCTTTGCTATGGAAGGGATGCTTGGCCTGCCCTGTCCTCCTGGATACCATTTCCTTCTGACAGCCCTTGGGTTTTGTGAAGCTTTATTCTGTGCAAATCCCTTGTGCAATCTCAGGATGAACTCTCTCAAGGCAAAATAAGGCCTTCCTTTATGGTTGTGTCTAATGATCAGCTGAATTACTAGTTCAGGTACTCAGAAACACCCAAACCCCAAAACAAACTTTTCCACTCTTTGTGGCTATTTTTGTTTTAATTTCCATTTTGTTTTTGCCCTGAGCACATTGTATCCCAATTTAATTGCCAGGGTTTTGGCCAAACAATTTTGCATAAATGTTGTGCTTTGTGATTTTTATGTTGTAATTTATGTGAGTTTTAAAAGCCCTTTGTTTCTTCATATTCATTATCATAAATAATTATCAAAGATTTTTTATCAAATTATAAATAACAACCTAATAAACTATCCCTTGTGAGAAATACAGAGCAGGAATTTTGCAACTTTACCAGTGCAATTGGCCAACGAACTATTTAGTGAAATAAAGGAGCATGCTTCTGATATTGATACAGAGGTAATACTTCATTCCCTGCATGCTTGTAATCTGGATGACATTTTGAAGCATGTGCTCAAGTTGTGCAAACAAAGGCACACAGCAGAGCCAAAGATGGTTTCAAAGACACCAATATAACTGTCTACCACATAATTTGTGAGACATCCTATGTTTCTTCACAGTGATAGCTCAAAAGTAGCCATAAATGTGTATCATGGATTAAATAATTTGCTGATTTACCATGTTCTTGACCTCATTCCCCAAGGCTAAACAATATTTTGGGGGATCAATAGACATGTTTTCTTTGTAATCTGAAATATCAACAAAGATCTCAAGTTTTCTAAAAAAAATAGGCACATTTTGCATTGAAATGATGATTCAAATTAAACCTGGTTGAAATTGATTACTTACAATTCTGCCATTTTTATCTCATGCGACTGTAAAACTCAAGAATTATTGATACTTTGTTTTATAGTTTAGTGAATAAAAAAAGACTATATAGGTGTTACAGGGGCCTTCACATAGTTATCTAAAGCCATTTCTTATGAAAGTCTTCATGCACTGTGATAATATAAATTAAGAACAAAAATCATTTAGAAAGGAACATCTCTGACACCTCATAAATAAATGAAGATCTATATCATTTCTTAGTCACTGTGGACCTGTTTGGGCAGTTTGTGTTTAATGATGAATCATGTCTGATGCACAGAGTATGTTCTTATTGTGTCCAGAGTTTTGCAAATTGGGAGAACTCAGTTGAGAAATTATCATGTTCCAGTGTGATTCCAGTGTTTCTGTCTGTGTGATAGATCCATATCTGGAAGAGCACTTGTAGTCATATTAGCATAAAATCTAAAAGATTGTTAACAATTGGGTTACTGTGAAGTATATACTCATCTTTTGGTTCATGGATCAAATTTGCTATTTCTGAAACATAAAGCCTTTTATAAACATTTATGGAACTTTCAGAAAGTCTACTGCAAAATTTTGGTTTCTTATTTTCTATGTTATATAAGAGCCCAAAAGATTGGAATTGCTTATCTATATACACTATTTGGTGTTAATTTAGACCATACTTTTCTGCTAGTAACTTTTTTGTCTCATAGTTATTTACATTAAAATGTTTGAGTTTTTCCTCTCACCTCATAAATTTTGGAGAATGTATATAGTTTTGTGTTTAAAAGACCTAAAGAAAATAATTACAACTAAGGTACATAAATAACAACAAAGTCCCGGGTAGCAATCTCCAAAACAATAAACAGAAAGAAAACTATAACTATTTTTGGTTCTCTTTCGACCAGTAGGTGTCACTATTGGGACTACAAGGTGGTGATCCCAAGACATCTAACAGAATTCAAAGATCATACATTACCTGTATAATCCAGAGGTAACTAAGCCATGCTAACCAAACTACCTTATGAAAACTGCTTGACTAAAATTATACCTCAATTGAATGTGAAACCATGTGACATGACCCTACTGAAAATATGCCTAGAAGAATCCTAAAATAAAACATGTCATTTCAACAGAAAATACCTCATGGGATTTTTGAAGGGCTTATTCAAGTAGTATCCCGGTATGATCAAGTTTCAAATAATATTGAATGTAAAAATATTAATGCTGAAAAACAAGAACAGAATTAGGATTTCACCTTTTAGGAACTTTCAAATTTAAATGCCACTTGTGGAGTCAGGTATTTTTTTCAGAGGGAAAAAAAAAAAACCCTAGTTTTCCTGTGCAGAAACAGATCATATAGATCCTTATCCTAGAAAATGTTAAATAATTTTAAACTTCTGATAGAAAAAATAAAATTTCCCTCTTCTCCCCAAAAAGTTCCTATGAAGAGCAGTGATGTTGTCTTGGCCTAATTTGGTTAAAAAATGCTGTAATGATATTTTCTTGTTAAATCTCACCTGAGAGGACTATTATTTGATTCATGTTTCTTTACTGTAAGTAGGAAATCTTGGCAGTAAATTTTTGCTTTGCAAATTAATCCAAAATAACTCTTGGATACTTTAGTTTTATCTAAAAATTTTATTTCAGTTTTTACTAGTTGAGGGAAATATTTGGGTATGAATGCGAATAATGTGCACCATCCAGTGCCCCTCCAACCAAACACACAATGTCAGAAATACAATTTCCTATTAGAATAGCTGTAAATATTATACTGGCATGAGAGTATTATGTACATATTTTTAAAAGATTACCTGTTATTTCATTGTTGAATAATCTGAAAATATCTCCACTTGTTTTGAGCAGCTCATTCATCAGGGCTTTTATTATCTGGAAAACAACCAGCTAAACATGACAACTTCAAAAGTGTCAGTGCCATTATTCAGTGTTTTGTGCAGTATGTTCACTGGTGATCTATCTTATGAGCAACTTTTCCAATAAAAGCTGAGAGTCATTCTCTTGCCTTCTTTCCAAGACAGTTCCGCACCGACAACTGCACAGAGAGAGACTCGCCAGTAGAGGCCTCTCTAGATTTGCCTTCTGATTAAGAACGCAGAATCCGCAGCAGTTAACACAACTACTTGAAAAAGATTCTTGTTGCATAGGGAAAAAGATCACTCTTTAATGCCCTTTTAAGTTCGACGATGTTGATTAATGTTGCCCTTTACATTAATGATGTTTCAAGTAAAAGAAAACAAATTTAAAATGGATCAATTCTATTGAGGATGCATTAATTAGACAGAGACTCTACCATATGCTGTGGCTGGAGGGTTTGCTGGCCTTTCTCTTGTAGTTACCTGTGTAAAATCCACCCTATCCTCTACATGAATGCCCAAGCTGAATAGCCATTTGAATGAAGGCTTTAGTTTGATTCGCCATACAAGGGGTACTGTGTCACTGTGTTTTCTTTCTAGGAGTCACTAAGTGATTTCTATATCAGTTGTCATGGTGATATAGCAAAGCAGGGGAAAATGGGGGCAACTTCAGGCTTTCTCCTCACCCTCTGCACTAAGATGTTGTTAGCAAGCCTATAAAACATTGGGCTTTCTCTGGGCCTTCTTTTTGTTCTCTGATTGTCAATAAAACTCATTTTAAGGGTAACAAGGACATCTAAATGTCATCTGTCACAGTGTTAGAGAGATTAAGTTTGTTTAGGGACTTGTGCTGGACAAAGGCCACTATTTGTTCCGCAGATACAAAGCAGTGTTGGCTATCACAACTCTTGATTTAGAAGGAGGCCCGGAGACCATCGAGGCAATATCATCTCAGTTGCAGGTGACGAAGAGGTCTTCTTGACATGACAGCATTAAAGGAACAGAAAATTAATTATGGTTTTGAATGAGACTCTGCAGTTCCTTTTCCCACACCCCTGTATAGACACCCCAGGCCTAAAGTCTCCTCATAGACCAAGGTACGAAAACAGCTCTTGAGGGCCACAGGCCTGTTTAAAAACACCACACACACACACACCTGGTCATCCTTGAATGAATGATAAAAGAGGGAAGAAATGTTTTGCAAAGGGCAGTCCAACAATAATATGTGCTGCATTAATTCAGCATTTGCTCAATAATGAGGCTAAATGGAACGTACAGATTAATGAAGACATTGGTGTTATTAAAATCAAATCCTGTGGTTCATATGCTTTTCTTAATAATGAACATTGTGGCTATTGGAGAGGAAAAACAGGATTTTTTCTATTAATTTGGCACACATCCCAGATCTCATTCAACCATAACCTATCCCCTGCAAAATGCAGCCCTTGGCCTTTATGTGCTTCAGTCTTTCTATTTTCTATCTGTGTTAATTTGAGGGAATTTTTTCCCTTTATAAAAAGATTTTATAATGTGAACCTGGAACCTAGGTAATAATTCAATAATTTTAAAACTAGGATGTCTCTTCCAACATAGAGGATGATTGGGAAATACGTAAAATTACACACATGTAATAGGGTGCTCACATCACATCTGCCTGCACTATGGAAATTGGTGCAGTGATTTCGAGCTTTTGGAAGCTGGTCACAGCAATGCATCTCAAATACTATCTTACAGGAAACATTCATGTACAGAGGGCTACTGTTAAAACATAGATAAACTGTTACAAATGTTGGCCAATGGTAGATTCTTTATTTGCAGTTTATAGAACCTGACAATTTGGATATCCTTAAAATATGCGTGAAAGCAGAGTAGTACGACTCAGTTTCTGACATCCCGTGAATACACACTTACATGTGACACGCATATATGTACACAATCACAATACTGAATGCATGCTCTTTTGAGTCAATTTGAAAATTGTATTTTAATTGTACTGAAAAGAGGTGTGGGGGTACAGCCTTAGATGTTATAAAATTCAACTACTATACATATTATGCTTTAATTGTATATTTGGCAGTTTATGATAAAAAAAAAACTTAGAAAGGCCAACACTGGGAACTAGACTTGTTACAAAACAAAACCAAAAATATCCTGGAAGCTGCACAATCCCAGATTTGCAGACATGCCTGAAATATTAAACACACAGAACTACTAAAAAGGAGCTACAGCAGGGATCCTTTTCGTTTTCTTAAATTT
Organism: Phyllostomus discolor; assembly: GCF_004126475.2. Classification (NCBI taxonomy): domain Eukaryota; kingdom Metazoa; phylum Chordata; class Mammalia; order Chiroptera; family Phyllostomidae; genus Phyllostomus; species Phyllostomus discolor. Next base: position 58,287,057 of record NC_040904.2, on the reverse strand, counting down.
CTGGAACAAATGACCACCATGTTCAGTGTGATTATTTTTTAAAGATAGAAAGATTTATTCTGCACAAACTAATGAAAGCAAATACAATATTGAGATGCTGTTACATCAATATTATGGCCCTAGATGACTTTTGTTTAGTATCTTAATAGCTCAGTCATTTGTTATTCATTCAGCCACACACGGGACACCAGGGTGTTATGAAGGACAATACTCTCGGGGCATTTTGAGTTCAATTTGTGTTTCTCTACTTATGCAGAACATGTGTTGGCATCAGTGATGGTTACAACAGGGAAATCACAATATAGAATGAAGTTTCACCATGTTGTTCTGAGATAATTTTCTGTTCTTCCAAACACAATCTTAGGAGCGTGTGAAGTAGAGTTCTGGTGCACTATTGAACTCACCAGATATATGCTTCCTTCTTATGTTTTAACCTCTTATTCTTTAATATTATTTTAGATGGTTACCTGAAGTGATGAAAACCAAATTCCTAAAAATATATTTAGCTTCAAAATATGCTAACAAAAAGGATTTATTATCATTTATACTTAAAGCTATAAGCAAAGTGACTGAGCAAACTGACTGGAGAAGTTTGGTGACCCCCAGAGACTCACACGCACACACTAAGTTACGTGGTGGAAAGCCTCACTATTTTGTCCCCAACAAGACATTTGTTGCCGTAGTTGTTTTACAGCTTCACAGATTCAGAGTAATTCTAATGAGACAAGCAGAAGGAAATGTATGCTACAGGGTACTATTTTTTTTTCTAAATTTCTTGAGATGAAAATCCTTTAGGTGCCTTTAAGTAGTAATTCAATTTGGATACATTATTTACTTCCTCTGGCCTCAGTTCCTTCTCCAGAAAAATATTGAGATGGATGAGATAACCTCTAAGTCCTCATCTAGTTCTAAAACACAGTTAAATTCATAATGTGATTTTCAGATTTAAAAACATCTAATATTGTGAAAGCAACTATTTCTAGTAAGAAAAATAACAGACTTGTCAAGAGCTTCAAAGCGAGATTAATATTTAACAAAATATGCCTTTTGTTTAAGAAGTACTGTGCAAAAATCTAGCAGTGTTATATATTCTAAGTAATCTAATCATTTCGCTTTTGACAAGTGAATGGCAAATAAGCTCATCAAGTTGGAAATAAGTTAACTCATCATGGTTTTTTTGCTACTTCTATGCACTCAGGAAATAGTAAAACAACAAATGAAAATGCATTAATGAACAATTTATAATAAAAATATAATACCTTTGATAAGTCACACACTACTTAATATGTCATGGTCTCTTGAACAAAATGTAGCAATTGAGAATATTTCCTGTCCCCTCTTCTTTCATCCTGCTTCCTGATTTTCAATTCACACTTTGTATTCTTGTTTAGAGCAATCATATAACATCCAAATTTGTCATAAAATAGCTGACTCTGTTTGATAAGTTCTACACTGTAAAATTTCCTTTCCACCTTACAGAATCCAATATTTCTTTATCAAGTATGGTTGTCCTCAAGTATATCTGGAAATGATAATATGAATAAATAAGTTTAGAAATACCTTCTCAGGGATGTTTTCAACTATATAGTGTACCCTATGTACATCAAATAGCTTAATATAAATATTGAATTAATGCAGTTACACACAATTCTTTCTATTTCTATTTACCTACTCTACTGGCCAGAGTTTCAGCATATTTCATTCCAATTTGTAAATATAAAATTATGTGGTATTTGTTCAAATTCTATTTTATTCAGCTTATTAAAATTAAAATGAATATGCTAGTAAAACCACTTTGTTAAAAGTTAATGCTAATTTCTTTTTATTAACAATAATAACTGTACCATATGAGTGAAAATCTTATAATGTTTAAGAAAGTGTAAAGAGAGTCAGTGTGGTAATGTATTTTGTCATATTTTGTTATTAGTCATTGGTACTATTGGTCAATACATTAAAAATTTTGAAAACTTAATACTATATTAAAAGTAACTATAATTTCTAGCAAACTAATCTTATTTGTTAAATCAAATTCTTTTATATTTCATATTCTAAATTATATTACTGTCATCAAATATTTTAAAGCAATAATGTAAGAGAAAAAATAATAAAATGATACTACAGTTAAAACAAAACATGTTCTTCGAATCTGCATCACAGCTTACTATCTTCAATAGTATTGAAGTCTTCAGTTTCACAAAAAAAAAATACTTTGGTATGTTAAATAATGTATAAACAATAAATCTAGTGAGAAAATTATACCTAAGAGTTAATTAAACATATTATTGTCAATTTAAGAAATGTTTTTAGGGAAAAATTTAAAAAGAAAATCATAACTTTGAAAATATTCTATTATGAATGGATTATCATGGCAGTATTAGACAATGATATTTATAACTAAAATTAACACCATGTAAATCAAAAATTTTGAATTGTTATAAGCCACCAGAATTTCAGTTCTACACTAAAGCTAGTTTTTAAAAAATCTACTTCAAGTTAAAATGATTCTCTTTGTCATTCACTTGTATTGGCACTATCTGAAAAACAAACAAATAAACAAATAAAACAACTTAGCAGATAAAGCCATGTGTGCTTCTTCCATTCTCACTGTGGAATCTGAACAACAGATTTTGGAATATGAAAAGAACAAATGTGGATTTTATTTATGATAGTTATATTTTCTTAAGCCTCAAGTTTCAGTATCATTTATTTTCATTACAAAATTGTATATATGCTATAAAAAGACAACTTGTTTTTCTTCTAGTGCAATTGCCTAAGTTTCTGAATGTTTTTAGATTTTTTATATTAGTCCAGATACCATTTTTTAGTAAAGCTGTGAAATATTCATAAAGATTTCACAGTTCATTTGTAAAGATTCTTTTATCAGTTCCAGGGTGAAAAAATATATCATTTTTAAAGAATTATTTCCTGACAATAATAAAAGGATTCTTTGAAAGGTAGAAAAATCATTCTTCAACTATTTGAGTTTCAACTGTAAAAATGATATAAAGTTAGTGATTATGAGATATTCCATAAATAAATTATATCTTAGGAAGTGATTCTGTTGCTTTCAAACACTGGCTCTCCTTAAGTTAAAATTCATTAATTCAGGAATTAAGTTACCTTTAAATATAAGCTATTCTATTGATGTAAGTCCATGTAAATAGTGAATAAAATATCTAAGGGATGTGGTAATAACAAATAGGTATATATATATTTTCAGAAAACACTTGAATATGACACATCTGTAAATGACTTTGTACATGATTTAAAACAGAGTACATTCATCCAAAATAGCAGCATCTTCATTGGATGGTACCCATAGCCATTTCGGAAACTATAAAGACACCATCTTTGTTGTTTGCTATAACCAGACTCAGTTTCTGTTTCTTTTAATTCCCTCTTTTTCACCTCCAAAGACTAATTTAGTTTATGATATTTAGTGTTCCTCTATTCATTGCATTCCTTTATTTTTATTTTTCTCTCCTCTTTTTACACATTCTGCTTTTTAAATAACTTTTAATAATATTATTAATCATTTTACATTCATTTTTCTGTTATTTAAATTAGACATTTAATGAAGATATTTTAAATAGCTTAAAAAATGAGTGAAAAAACTATTTTGTATTTAAATAATATTGTGCCTCCTAAAATGCTTCTTGTAATGAGACTTAAAGATTAATAAAAGGTTTCAATGTCTTAATTTTATTACAATTTGGCTTGCTCATCTTCAAAAAACATGTTTAAGGTAGAAAATCATAAAGAGAAGCCTACAGAGTGGAGGGTATAGGGAAAATTTTTTTACCAGCTTCAAAAAGAAACAAAAGATATAAATGAACTTTGCAATAAATATGCAGTATTTAAAAATAGGTAAGATAAAGTAAAAATAAAAGTAGACTCTTAAGCCTGGGACCAAAATTAGAAAAGTTCGTAAGTATGCTCTTTCTTCATCCACTTTATTTGGGCTTTAAACCACCTACTTGGACAAGCAGGAGTACGGCTCTGGCTTCAGAGTCAGAGCTTTGATCCAGACTCTGAAAAAGGTAAATGAATTCTTAAAGCCACACTTTACTTTAAGGATAAAGGTTATAACTCTTCTGTGACAATTCAGATAAGGCATATCAAGTAATTACCAGATAACCTGGCACCCAGGAAGAGCTCAATAAAGTTGGCCATTACTATGTTGTTAGTATTTAATAGAACACAAAGCATCACTGAAAAAAATACTGGTTTAGAATTAACTAGAACATGTTGGTTCTAACACTTATGAGATAAATGGTATTGAGTAAATCAATTACTTTCTTTGAGTTTAAATTTCCACTTCTATAAAATAGTCTATATCTTTGAGTGTGCTGTGAGATCGGTGCTATGCTGGTAAATGCTTACAACTCTTAGATCTGCAGAATTCGCTGGTTTCTGTGGTGTAAGCCCTTCCACCATGGCCAGATGTAAGCTTCCTAGAGTTGGGAAGATGCACAGGTGCACATCGGTGCATTGTGTGCTATAGTATTTCACACCATATTATTTTACTTATATACTATTATTTTCACCATACAAATGCAGTAATTGTAAAAAAAGCTCAAAAGCAAAGATATTAGTAAAATATACTTTAAAAATGAGGAATTAATGAAGTTTGAGTACTTATCTTTTTTATTGTAATTTATTTTGTGGTAAGTTTTATAATTTATTTGTTTTAATAATGTTTAGAAAACTCAGTCACAACATTTCTGATAATTTAATAATCATGTCTTCGGGGCAAGATGAGCTGCCCTGAAGCACCGTAGTGCATGAGGGTTAAATTAGATAATACTTGTAGAAACCTCTACACTTTTCTAACAGTGCACTTCACATATAAATAAATATATATAAAGCATCTTTATGTTTGCTATTACTATGATGTATCCATTTCTTTGCTCACAATATAATTCATTGTTGCTGTTGTCCGAGTCAAGTGGGGGAAGTAGATGAGAATACCAAGGCAAGTAAACAAAAATACAAACCCCACCATTGGACACAACGCAATCTGAAAAGCATTCAGAGTAATCCGTGAATGTAATCACTCAGAACAGATTTCAATGTCAATCGACTATACTCAATATTGCTTTCATAATACTTTTAACTATATTTTTGATGACTACATAAAATCTAAGTCCTGAAAGGTGTATACTATTAAATTTTTAGGTGCCTAATTTTAAATCAGCAATAGAAAATCTTACAGCATTTAGATATCAGCCCAAAAGGAAATATTTTGATATTTTTCTTCCTAGATTAAAGCATTGTCTAAGCTAGTTGATTTTTTAAAAAATTAAGCATAACATGATTCAAAATTGGCACCCTGGGGAACCATTGTTACCACAGGAGTTCTCTGAAAAATCAATTAAAGCAAAGTTAAGTAAATTAAATGAAAGAAACTCCCTCACTGAAATTCTCAAAATGCAAATGTAATAAAACTATATCGAGTTCTTCTATACTCAAAATATATACAAATTTTCCTCTCTAAGTACTTATGTATCTTCTTTCAGTTGACTCAACAAATATTTTTGAGTACCTACCAATTGTAATACTTACACTAGATAATTTTGCATATTATATGTTATAAATTTCTTGTTAATATTTTACCTAAGTTAGCTATTCAAAATTTTGCACATGCCAAACTAGTGTTATCAAAGAGCTCTAATATGTTTATGTTTTTGCTATAATTTAAGTTTGTAAAGATTTTATATTTTTCTCTGCCCTCTTTACTTACCACTAGACTTTGATTTTCTAATGACTTTGTGCAAACACCACATTAAAAATGGTATAAATTTAATCAGTAATAGTCATGCTTGGCTGTGCTATGCAATATAAAAAAGGGAATTTTTTAATTTGGTTGAGCTGAAATTTTTAACTATAAGCTAGTAACTCTAGGAAAAAATACTTTTGATATTCTCCAGATTAAAGAGAATATGATTTAGTTAATTTTCTTGTTTAGAATTGAAACAATCTACTATACTTCTCATGTTTAAATACAGACACACATTGGGTCTATGATTTTTTCTCCAAATTCAGAAAGTGAAATTAAAATATCTGTATAAACGGCAAAAATAGTTCTAATGGTTTAAAAAGCCAATTCAATAAGAAAATAATTTTATTGGTTATAAAGCCAGGTTATTTTTCAAGGTCATTATTACATAAAATAATAAAAACATGGTTTCTACGACTGACATGTAGAGATGCCTAACCAAAAATGTTAATTATTATAACCTTCCATGAATATTTTCAAAATTTCAAGCACATAATGGGAATTACAATTAAGTGTTTTATTTTTATGTTGGTAAAATAATAATTGGAAACACTTTTGACAAACAAGTAGTGTTTGTCCTTTTAGTTATCATATCAGCATTGCTCCATGGAGCAGATCCTTTTATTTGTAGGTTTTATTATGATAGAACAGAGTGGCTCACAGAGAGGGAATGCATAAATAAATCATAGCTTCCTAAAAAAATACAGACACCTCTAGAAAATTTCCACTGGCAATGAAACTTGTTTTGAACTACAATTTTATTTCAAAATAAACGTAACTCACTGAGATTCACATTCCTTAAAGTAACTGGGAACACAAAAGCAAAACAAAGAAGTGATGTGAAGTCGTAAATTGTGATAGACCCAAATGTGAAATCATTCCTAACCTGAAATATTTAGTTTTCCTTAACAATGGCAAAAATTAAAACTAAATGTATTTCCAACACTTTTATAATAATTTACAATACACTTTAAATACATAATAACTGTTTGTCACTAAGAAAACAATATATATACACAATGTTAGGTGGATTACTTGTGCCTAACCATCAAAACCGATTAACCAAAAAATGATGACTTTTCCTAAATCCCAAAGACAAAAACAATTAAATGACCTACTGATGCTAAAAAAGTCATTAGTGGACCTAACCAGTGTGGCTCAGTTGTTTGGGCATCATCCCATAAAATGAAAGTTCACTGGTTCAACTCCTGGTCAGGGCACATGCTTGGATTATGGGTTCTGTCCCCGGTCAGGGCATGTATGCAAACTGATGTTTCTCTCTCACATCAATGTTTCTCTCCCTCTATTTCTCTCTCCCTTCCCCTATCTCTAAAAATAAATAAATAAACAAAATCCTTAAAAAGTAAATAAAATAAGAAGTCATTAATTTTAAAAATGTAATATAGATTTCATTTATGGAAGCACTGTTGATAGATTTATTATTTAGTCTATTAGTCTAAATTTTAAAAGAAATAAATGAACTATTTTAGACTCAGTATTTGGTAAACCTTAGAAAACACTTATTTTTTATTAAGTATGATGAAAATGCAAAATACTGTATATTACTGAAAAAACTCACCATAGTTTTGAAGCAATAGCAACACTCCTATTAGAAAAATATAAACATTCTAATTTTCATATAGTCTTTTCTAAAGAAATGTCATTGTATCAGTCTTTTTAATTTAATTTTTAATGTAAATTTAGCATTTATAACCACAATTTTAACTCTTAACATAAATATTCAAAGAATGTCAACTGAATATTGTGATCTAAGTGAACTAAAAAATAATCCTATCTGTTTAAGATATGTTTTGTTTTCCCCAAACCCCTGAATTTGTCATGTTATTTTAATGCATGTTTTTTTGGGCACAGTGATTCACATAACAATAATGAGTTATCTTTGCACGTAATCTTGATGTAACAAGAACATCCTGAAATAAGGCAAGTTGACATCATAACCCTTTTCTTTCGTGTGCTGTATATTAAAAGGGTTTTCTTTCATGTGCTTCATTATTAGTTAGCCACTATAAATGCACAAGCTACTATAATGATGCAACTGGAAGCTTGGTCTTTTGAGTGTCTATCATTAATAAAATTGAAAGTTTAACTTAATAAGAATTGTGTTGAATCTACAGAGTTGTTTTGGGTATTGTGGACATTTTAATGTTGTTAATTTTTCCTATCCATGAACACGGTATGTGCTTCCACTTACTTGGATCATCAGTTTGTTTCTTCAGTGTCTTACAATTTTCCAAGTACAGGTCTTTTACATCCTTGGTTAGATTTATTCCTAGGTATTTCATTTTTCTGAAGCAACTGTTTATGGGATTGTTTTCTTAATTTCCCTTCCTGATAGTTCATTATTGGCAAATATAAATGCAACTGATTTCTGGATATTAATTTTGTATCCTTCTATTTTACTGAATTCATTGATCAGTTCTAGTAGTTTCTTAGTGGACTTTTTAAGGTTCTCTATGTACAGTATGATTCTATATCCTGAGTAAAAAGTGATTAATCAATTTTCATTTCCTGAGCTGAAATAAAATAAAGGTAATTTACTTAAAATAAAGGCTATTGAAGATTAAACGAGAGAATGTGTAGAATAGGTAGCACAATGTCTGCCATAAATTAGGAGCCCCATATCACATTTCTATTCACATTCTTTTTAAATAAAAATTACATTTTTTGCTTTGTTTTCAACACATAATTGCACATCTGAAGGAAAATTTTGTATAAATCAGTGGCTCTAAACTTTATTGATTGGAATGCTCTGGGCATTCTCAAAGTTGGACACTTGTGTTAAGATTTTTATCAGAACAATTTCTATTATACAATTTCATCCACAATTTATTGACTACTGAAAAATACATTAAAATACATTTCTGTGGGTAACTTGCAAACTTTCAGAACATCAGCTACCTACTGAATCCCGCTATGTACTCACTAGCTCCACCTACATGTATCCACAGTACTTCTAACTCATGGTGTCTTCTAGAATCTTTCCTCCAAAGAAAACATGAATTCCCAATTTCAGGTATCAGATATACCATGTGTTCAGTTCCCTAAGCCAGAAACTGAAGAATCATTCCACATTCAATCCATCATTAAATCCCTGCAATTTTAGTTTCTAAATAAGTCTCCAACCATCTACTCTCCCTACCTCTAAATTTATTCTTTATACTATGGAAAGAATGATTTATTTAAGATCCAAAACTTTTCACATAACTTGTTTCACTTTCAGCACCTTGTTATCCCTTTTACTAAATGTTTTACTTATCCTAAGAATAATATTTAAGAATAATAGTGCATAATATTGCTTAGAACAATACTGCAATATTTAATAGACCATACAAACTCAGAATAATCTGTGTCTTCTCTACTTGTCTAAAGCCCTTAAAAAGGTTAGGGCAATAGCTATTCAGGGCCATGAGTCACGTGCGTTATCTCAAGATAGAGGATGACTGCATTCTTAAATATAGGAAGACAAGACCCAGTAGAGAGTAACAGATTAAAGTTATCTTTATTTTTTTAAAGGTAGTAATGGAAGAATTAAGGTCTCAGAAGTAAGAGGCAATAGTATAGTGTATTTGTGTAGAAGAGAAAAGACATAACTTCTTAGTACAAAAAAGGTAACAAGGAGTCACATTTAAACATGAATACATCCTTCAAATTTTTAATTAAATTATATAACAGCTATTACTGATTATAGTTTATATGGCCATAAGACATTAAAATGTATCACTACACAAGAGACAAGTAAGTCTTTGTTTTGTTTTTTTAAGATGTAAAGAAATTTTATTTGTTTATTTTTAGAAAGAAGGGAAGGAACGGAGAAAGAGAGAGAGAGAAATATCAATGTCTGGTTGCCTCTTATGTGGCCCCTACTGGGCACCTGGCCCAAAACCCAGGCATGTGCCCTGACTGGGAATCAAACCAGTGACCCTTTGGTTCACAGTCCTCCCCCCCTCAATCCACTGAGTCACACCAGCAAGAACTCTGTGTTTTTTAAATATTGGACTTCAATTTCAAATATTGTATGATATTTTGAAAATGTATTAAAACAAAAAGAGAATTATTTTTTATATTCTAAAATGTCTATGGTTTCCCAATTTTAAATTTCAATAATGTTATAAAATTATCATGTGCAATTTGATGTAAAATATATTTATTTTATTTTTTTTAGAAGATTTTCTGTGAGTTTTGGAAATTATACAATGCTACTGGACAACTTTTAGTTGACTACATCAAAAAGCAGGTCTACCCTAAAATGATGAAAATTGTTACTATTGAAGGAAGAAATTCATTAGAAGTTGCTGAGACTCGGAGGGCAATTCCAGTTATTAGCAGATGTATGCTCTTGTGAGTTTATAAGTATCTCTTCATATTACTTTATCACTCGTAAAGTGTCACTGTGTATACTTTCTGGGAGGAAGCCAAGCACTTTTGGAAGTTGAATAACTCTTTCAAGCAACTACAAATCTATTTATTTTACTGAAAGAGTGAATAATGGAACTGGAAGAATTTGATTCAGTATGAAATAATTTGTTTTCTGTATAATTTTATGTGAGATATGGCTGTAAAGTATGGGGAATTAATTTTATATGCATACTTAAACATAAAAACCCTCATAAAAGGTATTTGTAAAGTGAATAATTTTGAGATGGTGTATGTTCACTTTAATAATAATTCCAGCAATTAAGAAAATTTTAGAATGATATTTTAGAATTAATGTTAAACTAAGGTCATATGAAATCCTGTGGACATCATCATCATAAATTCATTTGTGC